>NW_018404479.1:557373-747946 GCF_002113885.1 Mizuhopecten yessoensis
TGTAGCTGTATATTGGTATACATGGTTATTGTTAATGGTTTATATGGTAGCTGTTATTTGGTATACATGGTACATTTGTAGCTGTATATTGGTATACATGGTTATTGTTAATGGTTTATGTGGTAACTGTATATTGGTATACATGGTTATTGTTAATGGTGTATATGGTAGCTGTTATTTGGTATACATGGTACATTTGTAGCTGTATATTGGTATACATGGTTATTGTTAATGATTTATATGGTAGCTGTTATTTGGTATACATGGTACATTTGTAGCTGTATATTGGTATACATGATTATTGTTAATGGTTTATATGTTAGCTGTTATTTGGTATACATGGTACATTTGTAGCTGTATATTGGTATACATGGTTATTGTTAATGGTTTATATGATAGCTGTTATTTGGTATACATGGTACATTTGTAGCTGTATATTGGTATACATGGGTATTGTTAATGATTTATATGGTAGCTGTTATTTGGTATACATGGTACATGTGAAGCTGTATATTGGTATGCATGGTTAGCCTAGTTTCTGCTTTTTGGTATACATGGTTTGTGTTAATTGGTATACATGGTTCGTGTTAATTGGTATACATGGTTTGTGTTAATTGGTATACATGGTTTGTGTTAATTGGTATACATGGTTTGTGTTAATTGGTATACATGGTTTGTGTTAATTGGTATACATGGTAGCTGTTTTAAAACTTGTAAACATTGTTACTGTTTGTTTGTTTGCATGGTAGCATGGGTATATATGGTTACTTTTTATTGATATACATGGTTAATGTTTCTTGATATACATATTTACTGTTTTTTTTATATACAAAAAGGTGTACATGGTAACTGTTTATTGGTAAACATGGTATATCTTTCTTGTTATACATAGTAGCTGTTAATTGGTATGCATGATTACTTTTTATTGATACAATTTGGTACAGGATTCGTATATGAGTGTTTAATGATGAGCTTGAGAACTGTTTATTGTTATTGTAAGTTGGTATATTTCTGCATGTGTGTCATTATGACCATACAATAATAGTATACAACATTTTATATAGCACACTATCTTGCAAGAATAAGCCACTCTAAAGCGCTTTACAGTACATAGATATACAATGTATACAACTAACATATACATTAGTTTATTGGTTAAAATTATTACACTTTATTGGTATTCGTGGTTTATATTATATTGTATTTGGTTTTCATGGCTATTATTTACTCTATACATGCATTTATATATAAACATTGAGATATGCAGACCAACTATTGGATATCCTAACGACCGTTCCGTTATATGCTCATTGATTTGCATTGCCTTACTACAGCAATACATTGGTTATTTAAGCCGATATTTCATTAGATCCATCGATCAATGAATGTGATGTCATATGCCTCTCCAAACCTCACCTCCCTGTCAACAGGCCATATTCGGTCTCCTTCAGTAATGACGTTCAAAATGTGTTATTCTCACCACCAGAAATAAGGGCAACATAAAAAATGAAAATAATTTGAACAAAAATGGACAGGAAATGACGTCATATAATTAGATTTTAATTTGTCTTTCAGTCATCATTCTTAAAAAGTCAACGCAATGTCAAATACATTAGATCGCTGTCCCAATGCCCCTTTCTGTGAATTTGTGTTGTTGTTTTTTAAAAATACCCGCATAGTTTTTTATTATAGCTTTAACGGTACGATGTAAATGTCATGTCGGCAGTTGCAAACGACTACACCTTAATGTGACTTCATTAATTGATTAAATTGTCAAATCTCAATACAACTATTCAAGATTGCATCTCAAAACACTTTCCTTTTTGTGTTTTGGCACCACGGTATACGTATGAAGCAAGATCAGTTTTTCTAAGTGACACCACTGAAAACCGAACCTAAATTTACATAACGTTAGCCAGTCCTTTAGCCAACGGGAACGTCTAGCCGGGATAGTCACGTGCAACTACATCTTGTGATTGTTCAACACTACGATACCTATGGGCTATCTAGACATAATTGGCCATATGACGTTATGAATTGTTATCTAGATTTGGTAGCGAAGTATCTAAATATTCGGTTTTCATTTCTGTCGAAAAACACGCGAGATTGTGTTCATATGACACATGACAGCCGTGGTAGATAGTGATTTGATACAGCTTGTGTTGCGTTCAGAAATGTTCACCTTGAACTTTGCTGTTTTAATGTGCAACATGGTGACATGCTTCTTCGATAACCACCCAATAATTCATATCGCTGATTACCGGTATCGGTTAGAGTGCACTGCTAACTTGGTGATCGTATACAGTGAAATGATACAACTCAGACTGCGTCTTGTCTTACACTGCGCGCTGTCAATTCTCGCCATTTGAGTCAGAACAGACCCAGATCAATTGTGATCAAGTGCCATGAACGGGGCATTGGCGGACCTGCAACTGTTACTTTTCACCAAACCGATACCATCCCTGTCGCCGTACAACAATGGTAACGGCCTACATTTGGACGCAATGGAGCACTGCATTGTCCCTGTATCAGTGGTAATATCACTTTGTCATCAGTATACGTGAGATATGAACACCATGGTTGGTTGCTGTCATTTCCTATTACCTCTTTATTTAAAATATGTAAATGTTTATAAGCAATCTTATGAAAGTATGATATCATTTTACGTGTATTTATCAAACTGCCAGTACTGTATGTAAACATGAGGACAATTTTGTAATCTTGAGCAGAATGACTATTTCTTACATCGCCAGAGGTCAAAACGCTATTTATGTACTCAATAATTTGCTCTTCGAAATGCTGAAAAACACATTTTCAACAGCCAACATGCAGACTGTTTTGATTAACATGTAATCTTGAAAATTTAAAGTGGTTTCCAACAATTCCTCTATTAGTGGGCTTTCTCAAAAGTGAAATATGTGCTCAAATATAGCGCTGATGATTCATGACTGGTATATCTATACACTAACCGTATATTTTTATTTATTTTCTTTTGGAATGATGCGTATTAATGATGGAAGTGCTCTCCCTACACGAACAGACCGGACTTAACCCGGCGATTGTATAACCCGTTTACCGTAGATATTTACATATAGTTGTACCAGACCTGTGTATCACGCCGGGTCACGCTTCACATTCATTACAGTCTGTAAGTAGGAGGTAGCCCTTGTTTGCCTAAACGAGTATTATATATTCATCCCGGAGAGGGGGTAATTACCGTAAAACTAATCGAGTATGATGAAATCCGTGCTTCCATTACACACACGAGATCGCCTCTACTTATATCTCGTATGGACGGATTGCCAAACGAAAGGTCGAGGTCGTCTAGGGGCAGGACGAGTGGTGCTACTATTTCCCATAGGTGACTATCGGAGACTTTGAGCTGGTTTGTTTGTTTTGACTGCGCTGGAGTACATGCGACTTTCGTCAATGGCTTGTGCAGTACACAACGTCACGAACATTGCATAATCTAAACTTGTGTGGCCGCAGGTGGAGAGACAAAAAAAGTTTGCGTCGCCAACATAAATCTATTTTAGACCAATTAATTCCCGAAAGAACAAACACAATCCATAAAACTATCGTTGTCCGTATGTTGGCTCGGCTTATGTAGTCAGGCATACACGTATACTATTTTGACTTATACAGTGTACGTGTATGCCTGGGATTTCATCGAAGACCAGTCCATGGAAGTGACATTTTGTTATGTGTAACAAAAGCAATGTACTGGTATGTTAATGCCATAAGATTGTTTAAATATTGATTAAAAATGCAATATATTTGATGAACATTATAACAGCAATAACGGAGATGTTACTTGTTTAAGAAAGAAAATCGTCTGTTCCTCGTTCCATTTGTTGTAGATGAATCGTAAGCGTCACGACCGTATGCTGCATAACCATCGTACTTCACATGCGGTTTCGTGGTTTGGATTTTAAACATATGTTGTTTTGGAGAATTGTACCTTCTGTTATTGATGTATGGGCCTCAGGTAGCGCCTTATCAGTCTGTCTAACCAGCCATTAATCTCGAATGACTAAATGTACTTGTATATAGATTACCGATCTGATGTCATTCTCATCAACATGCTTGCATATTTAACACGATTGGCACTTGTATTGTTGTTCGTTTGTTTGTTTTGGGGTTTAGAACCTTGCAATAGCTACATATGCCACATCATGTGTTGTCTGTGTCCACATATGCTAAGGCCACTCAATGCTCTCATTGAAGGGGCCGCGGTGGCCAAGTGGTTAAGGCGTCTAACATTCTGCTACCACTAGCCCTCCACCGCTGGGTCGCGGGTTCGAGACCTACGTGGGGCAGTCGCCAGGTACTGGCCGTCGGTCGGTGGTTTTTCCCCGGGAACTCCGACTTTCCTCCACCACTAAAACCTGGAACGTCCTTAAAAGACCTGTTAATAGGACGTAAAACACAAACAAACCAAACCAAACCAAAGCTCTCATTGAAGTGCCATCTAGCTGAAAAGTCATAACTTGGTCACGGTAAAATGTCACCCGACCCAGTCACATTATACTGAAAACCGCCACCAATTTAAATCGGATGGTACTTGTACATTTTTGTATGTATACCGGGATATAGCAGATACATGTACATCGGTAGAGTAGATTTTTAGGACAGGTGTTTGCATCGTCACAAAGTGCATCACTTATAAATTTTAGGCATGCAATCGAAGTTTCTATTCAAGCAGTTTTAAGTAACGCGCTAATAGAATAGGAGAAAGACTTTATGACTGACATTTAAAAAAATCAAAACAGAAAAAAAATAATATCAGTCCTATCACCTACATGTATCTGATATTGTTGTCTACTTATGACAACGCGGATATAATGCCGACTGTATAGTGCAAACAGTACGTAACACTGGAACATGCTTCGTTAATAGATTGCATAGTGAGATCCGTCTGGTCTCAATTCCGGGTTTACTTTATTCTTCAAGTGCACATTACATTTGTATGGCCGTACTAGGAATAAATTTAAGATAACTTCTAAGAAGAAAATTATGCAAACGAATATACAGTATAAGGGGCCCTTGCAGAATCGGGGATTAGGAGACGTTGAAGAAATCAGAATTGATCTGCTGAATTAATTGCAACAACTGAGATCGCTTGTTTTGTTCTATTCCCTAATTTAAAACTCTTCTTGTCGGCCGTGCACCCCTGGGGACTCGTCCTCGAATGACTCAGCTGTCGCGGGTACTAAAAACCATGATATAGGGTTCTGCTCAAATGACTTCGTCTCTCTCCCTTATATCTAAAGCGCTTTAGAGTGGCTTATGTTAGCTAGATAGGGCGCTATATCAAATGTTGTATATTATTATTATTATTTATATTATATCTTACACGAGCTATACATGACTTCAATGTTTGAAAAATAAAGATCATTCTGTAATAGGTGCTTGACTTTGCAACATTGTGAATTTTCATTTTATTATCCGAATACATATAAACACATTGACTAGAGTCAGAACGTGTGTTTTCTCGGTTATCTTGAATTCCATTTCCCGTCGGGCCAATATAATTGAATTCAATTCTGTCTGTAAGATCACATTTAAATCGACTGTACTATTCTTCCTTTAAAACACGTTTATTCCCGTACAGGTTATTGTACCTCGTCAAATGACACAGCCGACGAATTGCAAGGAAAACTTCACATGTGCAAATTTTCATACGAATAAACAGGCAGTCGACAGATGCAACTATTCTAATGGCCTAACGTTAAAACAAAATCGTATGATAATAATTCTGTTCGGCTGTAAACGTATCCCCGTGGTCATATAAAATCCTGCAACGATGTTCCATTATAACGCGGTTAAATCAGACACCTAATGGGAAGGGAGCGGGCCCCCAAGCCTAAGACAGCTGTGTGTAATTTAACCATTCGTTACAACCGACATCGATATTTTGCTGTGACCTTGTCAAAGACAATATTTCCCACAAGGCAATTTTGGAACCCCTCTCTGTATCATCAACAGACCTATTGACTTGACTGGAGAGTTAGCGGAACGTCTAAGCAGCTCCACGCGCTGCCTACAACTTTTGCGTCTGTTCACCCAGTAGCCATTGGTAGACGGCACGCGCTGTCCAGTTTTCTCGAGAAAGTCTAATAATGTTCTCAGACAATGACGTGCTTTTTAAGGTACTCCACATGAAAGCTGCAATATGTGCTATATAATCGACTACCATGCATCCTGGTTCGGTTGACACTCTAATGAAATCCCCTGTTAAGTATTTTGCTACATTGTGAATAAATCGACTATTTTCAAATAATCGAGAATTACCCGTTCTGCAATTCATAATGGCACGCTCTGTCCAGTTTTCTTTGAGAAAGCCTAATAAGGTTATCAGACAGTGACGTGATTTTCACGGTACTCCACACGAGAGTTGCTATAAGTGCTATGTAAACGACTACCATGTATCCTGGTTTGGTTGACACTATAATGAAATCCGCTCTCCAGTAACGTGGTATACTGGTTAGATACTTTTTCACTAAGATACTAAATTAGGTTATTTAATTCATATTTTTTTTTAATATTCTAGAGTTTTCCGTTACGCAATTCCTAACGTATTAGGTAAATGTTGGAATGCACCAAACAAAAGCGCTACAAGTTATTTAAAGATTCTGAAAAAAACTGTATTTTGTGCATTATTTATTTACACGAATCTCGGGGATATTTGACAGGCTTTTTGGTATGGTTGTTGTGGCCACGTTTCGAGTGCTCGCCTTTTCCAGTGATTGTCTCTCTAAAGAGAGCTTTGACGACGGTGGCCTTTAGAATGTATCCATAAAGTATAAAGATTTTTTTAAAAACCTGCCCATGGTTAGTCTATGCCATATATAAAGGAAAGGCAAAGATACATTCGAATTGACGCGTTACCGCATTTTGCATGTTAAAGGTGAGCAATTTTTCTGTGTGTAATAAACGAACAAACATTTTGAGACGACGGTTTCGGATAAGAATGAGAGACTTGCCTGTTGGAGATGTTGTAAAATACCCTTGGCTATAAATCATATCACACGGTCCGATCAATCTTTCCAACGTTAGACAGTGACACGTTGAACACGAGCACGGTTAAGCGATACACATCGTATGACAACGCTGTTTCTAAACACGGCTAATTGGGAAGAACCTCCCCACGATCAGTACATTCGTTAATGTTTACTGAACATTTGAGTTGATGCTTATCACACGTTTGTTTCGTTAACTGTTTGGAATACCTCTTCTCTTGTCATGATTTATATGCTTGTTACCACAAATATGATATTGTGTATATGTATGGCACTGACCTGTGAACATTAACAACACTTGTACGTCAGTAGATCGTTAACAAATATCAAGGACACTTGTAGGAACAAATGTCTGCATCTGTAAGCAAAACAACAGACAAGTAGTTTACTCTTAGGGTAAGTTCACTTACGAATGCAAATAATATTAAGTATTTACCGATAAGAACCAAAAGGACATCGACAACACGAGACAAATTGTTTACAAATTCTTCATTAGACGCATAAACTATTGGACGGGCGTTAACACTGTATTGCGTCAACTGTTCATAGCTAGTAAACACCTCATGTTTCTTGCTACTAAGTCTTTCATAACAGTACCGTTCAATGATATCGCTCAGTTGAAAATGTATGTTGATCAGTGTAAGTGTCAACAAATAAAGTATTACGAACAAAAAAGGCACGTATTGCCTCATTTAGTTTAAGAAAATTAATAAGTTATTGATAATGTAGCACACAGAGATATGCTCTTTTCAGTAAAAAGTAATTACATAATACTAAAATGTAGTTCTTCTTATGCATGAATACTACCTTCGTTTAAATGATGTAACAAAATTTAATAGTTTTAGTCAATTATTTGGACCATGTCTTAAATAAGCGTACGATCTTAGTTAAATAAAAGTCAATAAGTTGCAATCAAACCCGCCTTCAGTTCCATTTTCTTGATTCTGTTTACAACTTTCTCTTAATAAAACTATCTTTTTAATTTAAAGTTTGCATTGAAATATCACACACCTAAAACGTGCAAACTTCGACATTTTGGAACAGCTACAGTATTACATTGCGTGCTATAGAGAAAGGCGATGCTATGCATCCATTGATCTAAACGCAAATATATTTTCCACAATAAATTTTATAATTAAAATCCCTGAAGTCTTGAAGAAACTTTGACCGAAATTTTGCAGACAACTTAATCATGTGCGAGGAGGGATGGCACATACACATGCTCTAGTATAATCAGCCAACGGATCCCTAACCCTGTTGGTATTCGTCACAAAGCCGGTCGCTTCCCACACCGCTGAGTCCGTCGAAGCCGCCTGGTAAGACAGGAACGGCATATTATAGTGTTAACGTTACATCTCTAAAACGACGCTTTGATTCAGAATATTTTGTGTGTCGGCATATCAAACATATAACGTAATTTTATGGAAAGAAAGTTAAGCATCAAAACCGTTTAGTATGGTAGTATATGAGGTATAGGTTAAATAAATCAGCTTTCATTTGGAAGGATGCAACAGCTATGATATAGCATGACTTTTCAAAGAGCGGCGCAAGAAAGCTTACTTTCCAGATAAACTGAGTCTCTTGTTTTGTTGCTTTTCCTTTCAAACATCATATTCCAATTTTACTATTACATATCGACGTTTTAGTTAATTTCATTGTTTAAATGTTGACGCAATGGATATATTTTGATATTTATTAAGAAAATGAAATAGTGGTTTATTTTGTCCCTATTGGCGCTATATATGGACTATTTCAAACTCCATGCAGTGAAGCAATGATATATTTTGTCTTTTGCTACCCTTTGGTTTTTGTTTTGGTATTACCTCTGCAGTTCCCTATATTTCTCTCTACACACAGTTATACATTTTGCTGATTCCATTCGTGATTTTACATAGGTATTTTCCCTCCCGGGTCTTATGCATTGATTTTGTACATTCACAAAATGTACCTACAATTTTACACGCATCTGAGGGAATTTCTGGATGATTCCTAAAGCAAACTTCATGTAATTAAGTATGCATTCAGGATTACTACAGAACTCATGTGTTCCTGCTGCGATATTTTCTGGCTATCCATTATATTGACATTTCTATATTTGTTTTAAATGCTTCTGAAATTTTATGCTACAGTCATCATCACAACGTTAATCGTTACAGCACGTTGGCGATCTACTGACAGCGGTGTCGTTAAAGCCGCGTGGAAGACAGTTCGACATTCACGACTCTAGTTTACTGCCAATCCAAACCCTGTCTTCTTCATTTAATTCCCCAACATGGAATAGCTACACAATGTCGTTCTTGCGAAAAAGGCTCGGCATTATAGTTATAAGATTAAATGATAAATCATTGTTAAGTGTTAGGCTACAGGAAGACACTCTTGTAATTTGTCTTTATTACATTAGAAATAAATATGGAACGCTTGCGAAAGAAAGGTTGTCTGGAAGAAAATGCCCTAGTGTAACAACATAACTTATTCTTTTTAGGAGATTTAATTTACAGGTGTGATGCAGCATGCAACACCGGGTTTTATGATTGAGCGCGGGCAGATGTCTTGCCTTAACATTCCATTCCAACATGTTTAAGCTTGGATATTTTGGTTTTAGCGCATTACAGTGTTGATATAAATCTCACTCCCCACTGGTATCATGGTCCACCATATATCTTCACGATCGTCTTACGGTGTTATCATGGTAAACAGGTGTATGCATTTTAGTCGATGTATGTTCTTGTCAAAACTTAAATCCGTATATCTCAAATCAAAAACTAAAATACTGTGTATATGGTTTGTTTAAACCGATTTTAATTGCAGAAGTAGATTAAAAAGGAATCATACACACGCTTAAGATAGATCTTTCATGTGGATTCATCGTTTAGCTAACACATATCCTAAATGTGTCTTACAGGTTATATTGGTGTTTTTTGTAATATAATATACACATTCAAATGAATTTACATGTATGCTTGTTACATAAACATGTTTTGTACTTGTAGACATTGCATGTTACTAGGCCAAAAGCATTTTCTTATTTATATTTATACGTCTACATTTTGGAACAAAACAAATATCTCGCAACACGTAAATAGTCGGGTTCATATTAATTTTGTCGACAAGAAATATATATTGAATCCATTTTTGACTACAGACTAAACTGAAACCATTTTTTATATATAATAAAACGTTTCATCCATATAAAAATAGCATTTATCAAACCACTGAATTATTTTCATTATTTTTTTTAAATATAACAGTCATATAATATAACTTCCGCGTCGACCAGAGCGTATAACTTTATTGATTTTCTGACGAGGCTGAAATATCATCACTCAAACGGAATTTGTCAGATATGCCCTGCCAGTCAACTACTGGCCATTAATTTTCTGCAAATCAAAAGCCGAGCTATCATCAACTAAGTTTGTGTAAACAGTAACGCTAGCTCATGTCCACGTTGATATACTGTTCACGAATGACTGAGAATACACTGTACACATACAAGCGTTTAGATGTATCAGATGACGGCATCTTGTAAAACCCGTGCCTTTGTTTACTGAAGCAACGGTAATTTGTTCTATAGGGTATATACGCTTACAGACATTAACAATGGCGTTTTACTCTAGTATTTGTAATGTCCATTCCACTGATATGCTTGTATCGCTTTTAGTGGACCTTTATCAGTTATACTAAAATATGCCTCAATTCATACCTTATTATATTACTCTTATGAAGTAGTCCTAGAAATGTTTAGATAATTATGATCAAAAACATATTCGGCTAAACACTTTTTTTTACCTGTATAACAGTTTGCGGTCATCAAAAAGGATACTGATGTTTTAGAAAAGTGGAGTTTAGATACATTGTGGAAATAATTGTCTTAAAATATTAATTAGGGCATTTTCTTCAGCGAATTCTAAAAGTTGAAAAATTATGCTGGATTTGTGAAATGCTAGTGGAAATGTGAGACAAATAGAGAGTATAGCAATATATGAAAATGCATTGTGTGTAAGTGTGTGTAAAGCTTCGCACATAATAGTATGCCTAGAGTTACTCCTCTTTGGTAACTTTGCTAATCAAAAATGAGAAACTAATCTTGTTAGTATAGAGAGTAGACCAGTTGCATCTTTTATATAGTGTGTGCACTTCTACCACAAAAAGGGAGATACAATGAATCCTATATTGATAGGGTTGGGGGTTAAAAGTAAAACATGTCTTTGTCATTATACCCCGCGACTTCTTGTCAGGGAAATAATGTTGAGAAAAAACCCTTGTTTTCTATAAGTTTCTTTATAGGAATCTGCTCGTATTTACAATGGTCGAAAATAGTATGTACACAAATATGTACACGTACTTCTATAACAATCTGCGTGGATGCACTATTTCTATCCGTACTGCAAGAACAACATATACTTATGGTAAAGAATACGGTATAAATTGTAATTTAGCAATAGCAATTATGATTATGTGACATGGGACAAAATAAATGAATTGTATGAATTAGTTTGTCGTTGTCGAAGAAGCTTCTTGCACTAGATTGTATCGGTATCTACCCAGGCGTGTTTACCAAGCAATTCCTAGGTCGCGGTCGGGAGTGGCCAGCTCACGATAAGGATATAATGACAGTTGATCACCAGGTCGCCAGGACGTTTGTATCCCATGGGTCCATTCGATCTACATGTAATTATATCTGGTTGGTTGCAATCAGGACCACAAGTAATATATATATACCATCGCACAACACGGCAACACATAATGGTGTCTAAAGGAACATCACAGTATTGAACTATCATCTGCTGTGTTCTGTAACCAAATCTGACACGATGAAATACAAATAAAGAGTTCTATACAGCATTTACAGCTATGCCATTGTTTAAATGAAGTTTTACGGGTTCAGCGTCGATAAGCGTCTCCACATCTAAGCATTGACGTGATCATTTTTTGACACCTGAGCATCGCCTTGTTAACAGCGCAATAACTAAACCTACCCTCATAACACTACATTGGACCTAATTTGGATTTGCATGCTTCTCAATTATTATTTTTTTCAATCCTTATATTTCTGCTAACGTGTTTCGTATCGACCTAAAGCCAGAATATTAATGTTTGCTTTTTTCTTTAACATTGTAAGTGATATACACATACTGCATTGCATGAATGTATTACCGGTATGCCTTAACTTCTGAATTGTTTATCTGTTATAGTAATACAACTTGAACTCCAGATCGTGCTTTGATGCTTAAACGTGATTGACCTTTATGCGGACTAGAAATCTATGGAAGCAGTTTTTACCATAGAACAGACAAACGTGTAGTTTGGGCCACAAAACATCAAATTAAGTTAAATTTTGTACTTTTAAGGTTTGAAGCTGGATTTCCCCTTATTCATGTGATACACTTTATGAATGGGGGCAACGTTGATTTCACACCTAACATAAACGGCATTCACTAGTCTACGGCTGTTCATGCTGTGTTAGAGTAAATTTTCATTCTGGCGGGAAATGGAAACATGCCAGCTTCAACTTGATACATCTGTATTAAGAAACTTATCATGAACTACATTGTATCATTATCATTAGTGCACTATATAAATAGTTTTACAAAAATAGCAGAATATACTAATATATATAATATTTGGTGTTTAAAGAAAATGTAAGTAAGTTTCAACTACATCTAACGATCTTATCTTATTCTCGATAATATCCTTACTGATTACTCTAGAGATATTCGATTATTGCACAACGGGCGCTTCCGTAAAATTTCTACAAAAGTAAGGTAATCGAATTTGAGGATCAAATCTTGGAATTTAATTTCACGAATCAGACTCATAAATTTAGAATTTCAATTACCGAAGTAACTGCCTGCGGAGACTATTTGCGCCTCCACACTTTGTTTCCAAAAAAGAACACTGTTGACCTAATTGGATAGAATTGGACAGATGACCAATTTATCAAACAAACCCTTACCAAAAGGGAGTCATGTTGTGTCCGTAAGTGGTTCCCGGCATGGTTTCCGGCTGGGAAAAGAAAGTCGATGATGCCTAAATGTAAAAATGGCTATCTGGCATTAACAATGCGAAGCTTGGTTGTTTATCAAGATTTATTTTCACTTAGGGAAGTCCATCGATTCTGCCTTCATCAGACTCACAGCGGTGGTACATCTATACGCGTACGTTGGCCAGAAGATGTAATGGAAGGGAGCCACACAGCGGAACTTGTCGCTATAAGTAATTATTAAAGACGGCGTAAGAAGTCAATTGGATCCCTCGGGGCCTACACACACCTTGATTTGCTGTCAGACTTATGACACGTCAGCTTTTGTTCGGCCAAAATATCTGTCTGTCCACATGCCCCCGCCCAACAAGAACAGTAGAAAGTCGATAAGGTACACTGACACAAGGTCAAAGTATTATTTTAAGAGCGTATAGTCTCTGGGGCCTTATTTACAATTGTGCATTGGAACTCTCAAACCATTTGACACCGAGAGTTGTAGATGAACGTGCATTGTTCGACAATCTATCCTAGGTTACCTGTTTGTTTCAGTGAACACATCTTTTCAACACTCTAATTTTAGAATTGATGGTAAAGATAAGGTCAGCATCCGTACTTTGGACAAGTGTTTATTGCACGCAAAGCTCTTATAGTGTGCATACTAACGTCTACACAAATTGCATTAAAGTGTAACTATACGGACCCATGTATGAAAAAGGTTTATCATTAACATTTAAAATAATTTTGGCTATGACCTCATTTTATTCATGAGCTGATCAAATTTACGATATAACAAATCGATAAAATTGCTAAGAATCGTGGTTAATGTTTTGTTAATTTCTCTGTGAAGGTCGTTTGCATATTGCAGAACACAATCATAATTAAAAATATCTCACTTACTACCATACGACATGACCAACAATTTGAAAAGGAATTATTCGTTTTTATTTTCATACAGGTGTGAACTACCGTAACTTCTATTTATTTTAAAAAATATTTGCCAATTTTATATGCATGCTGAGCAACATATTAATGTTACTTCCGTCACACTAATACACGTTGTGTTTACTACTATATGTAGTCTTATACATAACACAATGTGGCCTGTTTTATTGCCAGTTCCAACAGTATCAACATAATTCACAGGCACACTAACGCGTCAAACTACGTGTTCGAAATATACTTAATAGTAGCCGACATCCTTTCTTCGATTTATCAGGAGACGTCCTGACGGACCCCATAATAGTTATTTAATAAGGAAAGCATTTCAGCAAGGTAGTACTTTAAAGTCGTCATCAGATCTGCGCTATCACAATGAGTCAAAAGCACAGACATACCCTGACCAAACCTTTCCTTGGCACTCGATGTTCTATCTCAGTTTCAATCACATTCTTGAATCCGTTCTTCATTTTAAAGAAATCACCTTAATAATTGTTCTGTGACTTTAAAAGGTCAAATGATAACTATTTACTCATTAGTTTTTCTTCAGTTTAATAGAGATAGGTCTATATATACAATGATGATTAGTCATGTATGTTAGATTTAGTGTAGTTATTGCATTTTCTTGTTATATAATTTACTGGTACACCGTCATATGATATAATTGTGAGAACAGTGAAAAGAATTTGTTAGATAGCATTTGTCATCGTGATATGCATTAAGAACAATGTTTTCAAGCGGAAACTATACATTGATTTATATTTTATTGTTAAAACTTCAACTTCATTTTCTCCTACATTGTACATGAAAATACATATTGGCTTATATGTACAGTGTATACCTCTCCCGTAAACGCAAATAAAGTCTTGCCAAGGACAGACGATAATATCAACTATCAAGCTGAAAGAAGATATTTCGAGTTAGTTTAGCATTAAAGATGTGTACTTTATTGGCGATGTTTTGATAGAAATGCTTAGACGGGCTATTCGAACCACATTTTATTTCTTGGAAAATAAAGCAGAAATTTACTAGAAATATATTCAAAGGAACGTTTACCATCTGTGGAATCGTCGGCACTGTAACTGAAGACCGCCGTCGCCAGAAAGTACAGCGTAGAATGTAATCAGATGCGTTAACTCGTGTAGTCCCAGAGAGAATAATGCAGACTGGACTCGTGTTTTTATGCGAGTTTCTTTTTTAACATTATATATAGAAAATATCACAGGTTTATTTGTTGTATAAGCTAAACAAATATAATGTGTAAACACATTTGAAACTGAATTCAGTTTTACGACGTAGGTGTCTTCAAGATAATGCGTATTGCTTTGTGTCCTATATTCATATTTCGTGTTTACAATGTATTTGGCGATTCAAAATAGCAATCGTGTTTCGTTGTTATGCTATTCAACTCATGGGATTTCTAATATCATAAGTGACGTCCCTTTACGTAGCGTCAAAAGCACGTCTGGATGAGCATGCGTACAAAAGTAAACGCGTTTCGCGTATTTCACATTGCTTTTTAAGTAATATGTGATATGATGTGAGTTTAGGTAAATTTGTGACGTATGTGGAACAAAATGTCAAATTAATTTCAATTTCATATGTTATGTATGAGTATCGGTGAAGCCATACACACTGTACAATGGAAACTCGCTAGAGATGATTCCATGTAGCCATATACCGAGTGTAAACGGTCAATTCCGTAATGGAAATCGCTATAACCATACGGTTAGCATGATCTACCAACTTACGTGGCTTCTGCAGAATGGCATAGTTGTGTGCCCGGTAAATAAGTAAGGTATGTGAGCAGAGCTCCGTGACATGTCAGTACCTTGAGATTTACTTAACCGAAATTGGACTTTGATATGCCAGACGCAGACAATGAGCCCCATTACAGAGGCTGCATGGTTGACACCTTGTCACGTACAGCATGGATGTACTCTCTGTCTGACTTACAACCTTCCAAGGCACAATAAAAACACATCTGGCAGACTGCCTATCATCACATCAAGACGTCGTAGATCTAACATTACTTTTGATCAACCGATAACGAGAGGAAACACACAGCCTATATCTGTTGATACGGAATCTCTCATGACACATCTATCTTCTGCATTTTCCGTCCGGTGCATCAAGTTGAAGCTGATTTTCTTGGAAGCAAATTCAAGACAGTCTCTCTCTTGCCAGTCTCCCTTCCACCAGCCAACCTGGTAGTATTTAGGAGCTGGTGTCATGCAAGTGTGGCGCTTTGTACCGCAGGTCGCATGATGGTATTAAGAATCAGACAATGGCACCGATAGTTCTGTCATCAATGACTTTAATCTTGCCGTTCTGGAAATCGGAGTATGTCACTCCTTAGAGAGATTCCGGTACCGATATACATTGTGTTTCAGTTCTAAATCAGGCTGTAACTCAACAGGAAGACATTCCTAGCGATTGCTCAATGTTCACCAAGCACGTGAGCGATGGATATGCAGCATGTAAATTTTCTGTTCTTTTCGCTTATGCATGAATAACGATACACATGTAGACGTTATTTGAACAGCAATGTATATATACATGTCCTTTCTCTTTAACTGAGTCAAGATCATAACGTACAGTTTGAAACATTGCATGTTACACTTTTATGATGATCTAAACAGCCGAGGGTTTCCGGGTATTGTCTGTAGACCTGATCCGAACTCATTGCAATTTCCTATAGGCATTAATATGGATATTCGGTCTTTTTAAAGAATAGTTTTATAGCTTTCACCGTCAAATCCATCAGTTGAAATGGCTTCGTTCTATTGCTGAATCTAACATGATCAATAGCCAGAATGAATAACCGTTAACGTTTTCAGCTGTCATGGTGTGGAATTGAATGTGAAAAATACGAATAGGCATAGTGCAAGTTGTCGAGATTTCATCTTCGAAATGTGCAAAAACGTCGCAGCTTTAGACAAAGGGAAGCAGTTTATTTCACAGAGCGTTAACAGAAATGATAATATACGGGTTATTTTTGGGACAGAATTGATATATAATCCCGAGAGAATGTCTGCTCCCAGTTGATAGATATATATATTGTTGAAACGACATTATTTTCCAAGCATTGTATTGATTTATAATTTCATTAACGATATCTGTTGATTATCATGTCTTAGATATTCATTCTTATTAAAAGAATCAGTTAACGTGGAATGTTCGCCCCGTATCTTTCTTATTTTTGTCATTTTACATGTATGATACAGGAGCTGTCCTACACCAGATTTATTTTATTTATTATTCGGTTACTTACAAATATAAGGTATGCGAAAAGAGCCTTGTCTGATCAATGTAAATTAAATTTGTCATATTTCGATCATTTGCACATTTCTTCAATAGTTGGTTTGTTAGGAAAATATATGCGTACAGTTCTAGAATAAAATGTATTTCCAACCAGTCAGGCGCAGAATACAGGAATTTGTAGCAGAAGCCAGCTATCAGACAGAACGTTCAAGCCACTTACACGTGAGCGATTTACAGAGTTTTTCCTCCCAGCCAAACTGACAGAGACGCTAATGGTGAAGACCACATTAGAATGGATATAAACTTTGCTGCGTGTCACCAATTTACGTGAACAAACAGTTATAATTGTGTTGTATGGGTCGCCCACATCACGGCATGGTCCTCTGTATACAAGCCAATTGATTACAATTGTGTTTCCACAGTTAACGGTCACCTCTTAACACGTCCAGCACAGACGATCGGAACAGACCGGACGCCAGACCGGCAGGACAATAATCATATCTGGGGTTCTGCACTTACGATCAAATGTTGACGGCCCCTCTGTTTACTGTAATGCTGCTTTACTGTCTAGAATGTACCAACACAAGTACTGTAACTAGATTGACAGCACGTCCACAGTATCATAGGCTGGAATCCGAAGCAAGACTTTCAAGAGAAGAAACGTTCTAGCGTTCATCTAAAAAGCCACAAGTCACGTAAAATCACTATTAAGACCTTGGATATCGAGACAGCCTCGAACGATTTTGTTTGAAAACGCAATCTAACAGTTACATGCGTGAGGGTCATCAAGGGGACCTTTCAACTTATGTTACGAATAAAACTGTATACATGCATCCGTTTCCGTATAATTCACTGTAAATTATAAATAGTTAAGTATGACTGGATCCCAGACAAGGAATACCCTTCCAAACTTAGTGTGTATATTATAGGAAGTGTAATACGGGTTTGTGTTTGCGCATATATGCAGACAGGACATACAACTGTCTAGTGCATTTTTTGAAGAAAATCCATTCCTTGCTCGTCGCGCTAAGTGTTAGCTGACACGTTTATACTCCTCATATAATCCTATATATACTGTAACAGTATCACATACAAAATAACTAACACCCTACAGCTAAGGTGAAGTCCAGACAAAAGCTACTGACCGACACATCCCACGCGCCGACAACCGAGATAATATCCTTTGCGAATTCACTAGTGGTACATACATAATATACATGTATCTACACCTATCAAACACTACATTTACTAAACCACGTGATGCAATGGGGGTCAATTTATTTCTACTCTTTGTAAAACGGGCGTTTAATGTGGCGTGGCGTGTCTCTAGTTGTGTAGTTTGTGTCAGTTGAAAGAAAACAATGCTTTTAACGGTCATTAATGGGTTTGTGTCTTTAACTATTTAAAATATTTGTAAGAAATCAGAAAGGCGCCATTATTCCATCAACGCGATAACAACTGAGTTAGATGGTAATAGCATACTGATACTCTATATAATCTTACCACTAGGCTGGACGCCTAGTCTTACTATTAAAATGAACACATCTCAGGAAAGGTTGGACAACAAGCGTTATTGTCAAATTTCGTTATCGAATATTTGATGAGTTGGATATAGTTGATCAGAAAGAAACGTTAAACATATAAAAAAAACACTTGTTATTTCTAAGAATTAATCTGTAAGATACCTACAATGTAGCATACAACACCTATATGTGTTTTATATTCCACTTAATCTGGACTATGGAATGTATAAGTTGTCGGATGTCTTTTGTGAGATCGGAAGGCCAAACGCGGGAAAGAGAGCACCTGTCTAGAATCGGTGTCCAACAAAACGAAAATCCCAACAATACTGCTTTTCTTTCGAATGTCTAAATAGTTTGCTTTGCGGAAATATGGAGATGGACACACGTATAATACAACATCAACAATTTTATATTGTAGGCATGGTAGTATAGTAGTAGGACGCCGGGCTCGTGACCGAAGGGTTGCGGGTTGAAGTCAAGGCACGGCACTGTGTTGTATCTTTGAGCAAGATACTTTACACCGATTATTTTAGTCTACTAAGCTGTTAACTGGTACGGAGATGGGCAGTGCTAGAATTGTTGAATGCTAGCTGTAAGCGCCGAAATGGCAGCACAGGCTGTATGGTCCTAAGGGAGTTGAGAAAGATATTGGTTGGTCGCAAAGTCCCTAAAACCACGGATAATAATTTGTGAACCGCTTTGAGAAGACCTACGAACTTGGTTGTGCTAAAACGGTATATAAGAACCTCGAATTATTATGATTATAAACGACATTTGCCTTATACAGCCAAAATACATTCTTACGCCTCTTCATTTTCACTGAATACTAAAGTTTTCATAAAAGCAAACTTTTATCAAACTAACAATAAAACTAGGACAAATTATGAAAAAAGGAAAAGGACAAAAAATGGTTTATTCCGAAAGTGTTAACGTTTCTCAATCATTAGCGAAACTCGCCATGTAAATATAGGTTAAATTATATTATCATCACGACTTTCAAGTGAATTTCTTGATCAAAATCACATAGGGGAAATATATCATTTAAGGGATTTAATTCTAGCAAAGTACAGAAACTAATTGTTAAGGTGTCATACCACTACAGGTGGCAACATGTAACATCACAATAAGATCAGGAAGGCGACCATGGAACTTGGCCATACATTACTGTTATTAGATGTTTTCGAGGTATATTGCAGCTTCATTTATGAAAATCGATAGATATTACTATAATGCAGCTACACTGCACTGTATTATCATATTACTACAATTGCATTTGTTTCAGTAACCCATTGTACAACTACGCATATATATCCTACACCTTCATACATGTAAACGGTTACTAATGGTGAAACCAAACAAATGTTACATTGTAGTTTGCATTAATTGCTACATGTACATTGTACTTCAAACGCATTAACGTTCATGTAGTCATGCATTTTTTTACATGGAAAAACTACTTGTGCAGACAAGTTGCACATTGTACCATATATTAGTATTTATCATTAACTGATAAATTGATTTCATGCTAGCTAATGTAAATCCTTCGTAATCAAACACGCCCTGGGCAAGGTTTGTAATCGAACGCACCCGAAACATTTCATTCTTCCTAACTTCCGGGGGCATGGTCATGGTCGAACAGTGAGCTAACGGTGAATTGAACTTTTCATCTTCATCTAACGTCATCCAGGCAACCTGGGAGTCTATCATCACTTGAATACACAAGAAGTGTTGCCATGCCACCAAAGCGTAAGGGCACGGCGGCCAGGGGCAAGGGAATTAAGTGGTCCAGACGATCCCGTTAGGAAAATCTGAGACTGAGCGAGCCGCAAAATGACGATGCGATTCCACACGTGCACGGTAATGAACAGCCTGGCCAAGGTCCGGTGGATCCCCCTGAACCATCACTATCAGGAAACCAGGTTACGGGAACGGTTATATTCCCTGGTGTCCAATCCATTGATCATGAGCCTTCTCTAGTTCCTAGTATATTTAATCCGGTTGGCTATCACATACCATTGAACCTAAAAGAAAAATATTGGAGGGCTCATTCATTGACCTGAAAGTCCTGTTAAAATCAGTGAGAGAAATGGAGTCTGGCGTTGACTCGACAATTAGTTTTGAAAGGCGGATTTTTTTTTTTATTAAAAGGCCTTTTTCTAAGCAGGTGACTGACATACTGTACGTAAACACAAGACGTTATTCAGCTGCTAGTAGTTACAAATATGAATATGTATTGCTATACGCACACATGTCTGTATTGATGAATTAGTTACAATTGTAAGGTTTCAAGAACACCACACACATATTTATCTTACTAATACAATCACTGAAAATGGAAGTCTAATTGAATTGCAAAACCGTTTGATATATATCTGTTGTAAATAGCTAAAATTGTATCAATTGTACATTTACTCATTTGGAAGTTTAAATCCATTCGTTGAATTTGCTAATAACAGTTAAGAAATGGGAAAAATAATAAAAGATGACATACGAACGCCATATGAATATAGTTTACTGAGAACTACAATTAACGGCGACATTTTTACTGTTAGAAAAACAATAAACATTAAATAGTTTGGGTACCCTTTTACTCAATTTTGACAAGTACATTAAAACTTCTGAGATCCTGAAACATGAATATATAAAATAACTCTTTGTCATAAAATTGCTGGACCGATATAACCGCAACGTTTTAACTAATTACATTGTCAATAATTTATCACGAAAAAGCAATGGTTTGCAAAAGTCGGTAATATAAATATGCAGTGTATGATTAGCTTTATCTAACAGAAACCCTAATACTACTCGTGAATCAGAAGATCAATTGACTGACTTGATTCAGTTACAAATATAGAAAATAATAAATTTAAAATCAACAGTACAATTATAAATATGTGTATTTATAATTATCACACAAGTGTCAATGGTTTGTCATGGTAAACAGTTTGACATTGTTTGCAGTCAAGCTACCAACGGACTTATTAAGAGTATATATCTACATGCAGCATTAAGGTTTCACCGTATTTCATGGTTGCTTTGCCATTTCATGAACAGCACAACTAATTACGAAATGATGTATATGTACATTGCATTTCGGTTGCCACTAGGTCTAAAGACACATTAAAACTAGCAATTTAGTTGCTACTAATTAAACGTCATGATTTATTTAAACTCAATGACACAGGAGAGTTTTATATGTGGTCTACAGCAGTCACCACGCCAAAAGTTCACCATTATATACAATGTATCTCAATGTTCGGTTAACAAGCTAGAATCGTTGACGTGTAAAGCGCATGATTTGATATCAGTCGGTATGCATATCTCCTTAGTTCCTCTGACCTGTCTGTGTTGACGTTGCTGTTGTGTTCTTGTCTTATCGTACTTTGTTACTTGATTATTCCTCGTTGCACATTGCACATCCAAGTAGATGTCATAAGTCACAGATGTTGATACTATATATACAAAAATTAGGTTTTTGATGACACTCCTACGATTTCTACCACAATACCCATACATTATATACATGTACTAATAGGACGTTAAACAAAATCAAACAAACAAACAAATAAAACTGTAATTAAATCTATTGAGCATGCATAGCTATGGCGTACACATAAAAAATAACCAGTTCTGCGGCGGTTTGGTTATATGAAGTATATCGTGACACAGTTGTTCTACATTAGATCAGAATTTCCCTCGCGTATTTCAGACAACAGAATACAAATATGTTTGATTAATTTCAAGTTGGGGCTCAACACAAACGTTGACATTCATCAACGCCGAACTCGAAAGCATATGCATGTACGCTGTTTATACAGCTGAAATTGTTTGTAAGAACATGGATAAAGTAAACACATTTTCCATGGATTATAGATATTGTTTGTAAGACGAGTAAATGTTGACAATGTTTATGACATTAACAACTCCACTGGAATGGTTTTAGGAACAATCAATTCCTACCGGGGCCAAGTCATGGGGAGGGCAATGTATCATGTCATCGTTTGAGCGTTGAGGAACTCACCCTCACTGATCATAGTCTCGCGAGAGATAATGTTATCAGCTGTTCAGCATCAAGATGTCCACCAATACCGAGAACAATTTTACAGATACTTAATATGCGTGTACATGTACAGTAAATAATATTAACTCGTAGATGATGACCTGTAGCCATAAGCATGTGTCATGTGCCTCTCTGTAGATCCAGACAAATATTTGTAATATTTAAAAAATAAATTCAAATCAAGGGATGTCATTATTGCGTTCGCCAGACGTTATGTAATAGCGCTTTATTGTTTTAACAAAAAGATAATTTTATAAGATGAAATCTTAAAGCTGTAATTTCATTATCGTCTTGAATAGAACCCCGTTGTGTTCAGTGGAGTCGTTAATCAACAGTATTGGAATTTGAAATTGACATTTACACACAGTTGAAGAAATCAAATGGAATTTGTCTGACAGGTCACCACCTCATTTTTGTTTAATTATTTATTTTTAATGCAATTTCTTAGGCTATATTCAGGAATTAAGTACAATTTTCGAAAACCTTCAGAGACGTACTCTTGGTTCAATGAATGTAGTTGTACTGATTTAAACTGCTGGCTTGTTGCAACATTTTTTCCAAAATGGACAAGATCTGTGCCTAAAGAGAGACCTCTCGAGACATTGCCTAGAGCGAAACATTTCCCAATGCCGGCGAACGGATGCCAAGTTACGCTCCTTGAACAAAGCCGAGATTGAATGGTATTGATCACCCCTTCCTATTTGATCAGCCCACGTTGTGTGAAAGCCTAGTCATCTTGTAATCTAGGAAATATCATGTTGTAACACTCTTCTTTGTCAAGATCCTCTTGATTTTTTATTTTTTTCAAAACAAAAGAATTGAAAGTGAATTGATGCTTCAGAATTGATATGGAGGGTTAAATTTACTTACGTATGGAAAAGTTCTTATCCAGTATAACGGTCTTAATGAGTTTCGATAATAAGAGGGTTAACGCTTGCATGGTTGAAAAGGTCAGAGAGTACATCACCCGCACACACCTTTCCTCAGGGGGTGAGACAGCAGATCAGATATGTAGGGTGATAAGGGTCTAGGTAGCAACTACTTCTATCATCTCTTCAAGGAATGTCAATTGTTAGCCAGCTTTATAGCCGTCTGCCTCATTGTTGTAAATGGTAAATTCCTTGTATGTGCATGTCTGTGCAAAGGATTGTATTGTCACGAAAACGACCTTTTAATCTAATTATTTTTACTCAAATACATTCTGTTGCAAACGGAAAAAAAGTTGACCAACTCGACAATCATATGCGATCAGTACGAAGGGATGCTAATTACAGATGGTCTTTTATTTCAACAATGATTTCTGATTTCGGCATTAAGTGTTTGTCATTTTTGTCGAATTATTTTTATCTGACCGTAACTATCTTTGCAATTTGTGCTTGCAGTTATAGATATGAGGTGCAAATAACACTGAATAGGAATTATTCAATAAACACGTGATCTGTTTTAACCAATGAAATGTCCAGATTTTCGTCTAAGACGCGACATTATGACTTTTATTATTCTACCGAAATTCTATAAAGCACCTATGTGATGACAACCGTAGACACCTGAATTGCCAATTGCCCTTGCCCGAGACAATTCTGCCTCAATTCCAGACAAATTGAGAAGGTAATCATTGCTGTCTGCTGTCAGAAGGGCCACCAATTACCAAAATAATGACATTGGGCCTAACAAGGCTTATGAACGAGTGGGGGTTAGCAAACCGCCCTCGTAGATATCCATAAAAATCTTTCCCATTACCAGCTATAGAATTACCTTTATAAACTAGATTCGGTTATTTAATTGTCAATATGAGAGTAATGCAGTTTGATACAAATGTACACGTAAAGAACGCACTGACAACTACAGTATCAGCGGATAATTTTAAACTTGTTACCTGTTTTACTTCCGTTATTTTAATATTAATACAGATGCCTTAATGTTCTAAACGTATAAGTCAAAGTCGACATCGCCGCAGTAGATATTGTCGTTTAATTCTTTTAACTTCATAATATGCCATATCAACTGAAAATGTTATATTAAAATTAAGAAGATGATCACAGCCATCAATTCAATAACGTTGTTTGTTAAATTCTATATATTTAGTAACCAGGGAACCTTAGATGTACATGTACCTCATTGTATTTTTACATACTTTTACAGAGTTAAAAAACCAGATAAAAACATCCTATTATAACTTCATTTAACTACAACGTAGGTGATTCGTGGACAATTGTGCATTCAACAATGAATTATTAAAAACATTTATTTTTATTCCAGAGAATTAGTTTTATTTATCTAACACACGGAAAACAGTTATATCGACTCGTTTTATTAGCTAAAACGTGATTCATCATGAAAACATAGTGAAGTTCGGAGCTGAAAACTCTTTGCATACACATTTGTTTATTTTGTTTTCTTGTCGTCTGTTGGATGATTTGACAATAAAGTAATCTAACGAAGAAGATCATCACCCGTCAGTTCACCTAACATCCCCGTCCCTGGCATTTGACTATTGACTAATTAGTTTCAGCATTGATTGGGCTAAAGTGAAAGAATCAATGTTCTAAAGCAGCCACGGTGTTTGAAAATGCATAATCAAACCATTATATTTAATGTTTAAAAGAAAAATACTGAAAGTTGCATTCACCTGAATAAGTACATCTGTACCTCTTTTTGTAACAGGGAATATATATATTTTTTATATTCTACAAATGATTGTATTTATCCTTTCATCTATCATCGACGTTTTATCAAGAAAGACAAAATAATGTATCTCTGATGTAAATCACTACTTTCTTTTCTGCACTGAACCACTGATATTTGTTTTTCTCTCTTTGTCTACACCCTTAAATGTGAATATTTTGTATTACTTATTTGTAACTTGGAGCACACGCTGACAGTTGAAATTCATCATGATATGTCTATTAGAAAATAAAATGTGTATGTGCTAAAAAAAATGAAAAGTCCAAAGATATTACAGGATGTACAATGTTTCTCGCCATCTTATAAGTTTACCAACTCCTATATCTTTTTTTAAAGAAACCTCTGTTTGGTATTTTGCAGGTCTCAACTATTTCCGTAATCACGCAAGACCGATTTTCCTGCCGACCAAACAGAACGTCACCGTACATTTGGGCCAGACAGCTCACCTCAAGTGCAAGATAAAATACCTGGGCACAAAAGCTGTAAGCTGTAACCTTGCTGGCCATATGTATTTTTTTTTGAGTAGTGGCCGGATCCATAATATACACACTGTATTAATTTATATTTCAAATTAATCGGTTATTCTCTTATTGTTTAAAACCATGTCATAATTGGATGTTATTCACCTCCCCGTTAAGTAAAGCAGTGCTTTAGGCCAGTTTGGATTTATATTTGAGTCACCATAACTACTTTCAATATTCAATTTGACGTTTGTTTTTTTACCTTTAAGTTTGGCTTGATGTTTTTATTTAGCATTTGTTTTTGTCGACCATTTGTTGGCCCTAATGACCTATCCTGTGTTGATGGGCCGTTAAGCATTGATGATGGTTTTCAACCCTAGCAACACCGATGAGTCCTAGAAGGACGAAACTGCTGTATGATGCAGTGTTTTTCATTTTTAGCATGCTTTATCTATCACGAAATCTTTCCGTTGCTATCTAATTTGTGTGTTCTAGGTCCTTAAGTATAATCTCATTAAGATGAGACTTGATAATGTAAACACAAACGATAACGATATATCCCAAAAGTACGAAATAAATCCTCTACACCTTCCATCGTACTGTTCCGTTTCCTTTTTCGAGATTGGGCGCAGTTTGGTTTATTTCAATCGATTCATAAGTGTTTTTATTGAAGTTTTGAATTTTGAGTTTTCACCTTGTATTTTGACGTTATGATATTCTTTCCTTGTTTGATATGGCATCATACGAACGTCAAGAAAACGAGAAATGATACTTTATATCCATTTATGTCCAATGGAATTAAATTTTGTGTTTTCTTTATTTAATATTACCCACTTAAGCAATGTCCTAGGTACCTGTCCTCATATGACCCCTGTTATTGCGAGGGCGTTTATTCCCTAACAAAGAAACAAAATACTAACCTAAGCGTACAAGTCATGATCAGGATAAGCGACGATATTATTATTAAATTGTAACTGATTTTGTATAGATTTGAGATAGTTTACCCAATATTCATTCCATAACAGAACTGGTAATCATAACGCACTATAGGCGACGCAGGAACCGATATCATAGCATAGCAGATACTGTTATACAGTTAATAATACACGGGGACTAGGGTCAACTGCTAGCCCAATGTTAAACTAACAACACCAAGGTTCAAACTACGCCACAGTCATTGACCATGGAACGCTTAAAAGCAACGTTTAATTAGATTAAACCGCGACGATCACGTGACCGTCCTGTTGAGGTCATGTGACCGCACAATAAAGAGTTATATTACACTGAAACCTGACCATTTATATGTTAAGGGTAATTTAAAACATTTAATATTTAGGTGCCACCTCCATTTTGTAATATGCAGTATACAATGTTGCACAGCGAACACCAACGAAACATGTATTCAATGATACATGTATCGGTAGAAATATGGCTGCGTTCCATCTCTGAGGGTCACTGATCCGTGTGCAATAGAGCCGGTGGATTCCATCACTAGTTTCCATTACCATGGGAATAGTGTATGTGTCTACTGCGTATTTCCGGATTTCGATCATGGTTTATGTCCGAAATCATTCACCTTGTAAGAAAGTATTAGAAATTATTGGTTTCACATGAAACGGTTAAGCTCACGCTTGTCTCTAGGAATAACACGATCGATTAAGATATTTAAGCAAACAAAAAGCGGATAATGGTGTGTGTGTTATCTTTTCCGCTCTACTGATGTCAACCAATATCAGAAATGTAATGCATAAATCGTGAAATTCATAATTTGGTTCGGGTTTTTTTTCTTGATATATCTTTATTAAATGTTGTAATAATTAGACACGATAATCAGTTTTTTTTTTATAAAGTAATTATATCAGTGGGGTTTTTTAATTCGTTCTTATGAGGTTTTTTGATTGTATTCCTTGTTAATATTTTTTTTACATCATAAGCATTCGATCAATTGCTAACTTCATATGAAGACGGCATCAACGTGTCCACATATGATAAGGCCACACAAGGGGCAGTTTAAAGCGCTGAAATGTCACACCCCGGACACGGTATATGTAGCACACTCTTACCAGTCACATTATACTGATACATTGGGTACCACTAAACATTCAAAGCTGAACGTCCGGCAGTGAGAAGTGTGTACATTGCTGTATGAATGTGGTTGTTCTCGCTTCAGGGACAGGACCAATAACATTATTTGCTAGGTCTAACACTCAACACTGAGGCCAAATGCAAGGTATTGTCAAGTAAGGAATTAGAAACGAAAATAATAGAATGGAGAGAACACAAAAAGATGCAGTTAACCAGTTATTTCCTTCTTATATTGTGATGGTTTTGAAATTGGTAATGTCGTTTATTATAAAACATAGATATTAGTTTCAAATACCAAATATCTACTTTTACAGGTTCAGTGGCGGAAAATACCTCACAGCTATCCATTAACGATCGGAGATATGCCGTTTTCCCCGCGGGAAGAAATTAGTATAAACCATCGAGACCTAGACGAGTTTGTGTCGCAGTGGACCCTAGTCATCAAGGAGACCAAACCTGACGACACGGGCAGTTACGAATGTAAAGTGAGCGCCAGTGAAACTTTCACATATACAGTAAATCTTGTCGTTCTAGGTAAGTTAACGTGTATATCTAGCGATGACAACTGAACACACATAATGGGCTCACTTGTAATGAGAGTAAGCTTGCCCTTCCAGAGTCTCTTGTTTTGTTTGTTGTCTTAGTTAATTTTGCTGTTTATATATAGTTTTTAACGGTTTGTTTTAATTTTAATGCGTTTTAAATAAAACCATAAATACAATATCATAGTTAGGCGTCGTACATTATAATTCGGTACCAAACAAAACTATTTTTATTAGCAGCGTAATTATATGGCCATGCAAATGATATTCTGTTTGGAATTGTACGTCCTTCGGTGTTAAATTTTGATCCCAAATGTGATAATTTACAGCGATATTGGTATATAAGCAAGCTCAGACTTATTAAAATTTTAAAATATTGAAATAAATGTATATGGTATATGTATACACTGGCTAAGGTGTTTAAATTGCGGTTAATGGTATTTTTATAATCAATATAACTTGATTCTTATTGTATTTATATCTGTACTTAAACAATTGATAATGTAATACAGATCGTTTGCAGCAAACATAAGACAGATTAAAAGCGAGTTCCTCTTGCTGTGAAGGCACAACGGTACTTCTATGATATTAAATAACCATTTTAAGAAACAAATCAGCATTCACTAATGAACTGTTTGTAAAGAGAAGGAAATTCATGTTTTTCTATATTTTCAAGATCCATGTTAGAAAGTTCAATTCGTATTGATAAATGTTACAACAACAAAAAATAGTTATTTAATAAATATCAAATACTGACATCGTCGGTCTTATGATAAATCGTATTTATTACAATAGAATGTTAGAAACAAATATGTAAAGATAAAAAAATATATTACTCGAATATATATCGCAGCTAACTAAAACTGAAAAAATCCCGTTTTTGTTTCGTCCTGGAAGACAATGTTCGGTAAAATAATTTATTTTCCAAAACATATATATGCGCTGGTTAACACGAACAATAGATCAGTCTGTCGGCAACAAAACTGGAACAGTATAACCATCAATTACCTTTGTTGATCGCTTGGACGGATATTTATGATTTCCATTTCGATTGATGAAAAATGTCAATGAGAATTATGTATAAATACTATTACGCTAGACATACACCAACGGCACACACTTTTTCCTTGTTTGTTTGAAGACTCCGACCAAACCGAGCGACTTCTATAGTGTCTGCGAACAAATCCGTTTCGTAGAGTCAATCAATCAGGTCGATCATGGCAGATATATAAGCGTGAAACTCCGACGTGATTTCAATAAAGACTAGGTGCTAATATTCGCAAATGTGTTAAGTAACTTAACAACAGTTCTGAAAGTTTGCGTTGCATATTCCAATTGGCGTAATGTTATTATTCTCAACACATCTTTCACTCGTAAGTTAGCAGATAAATTCAACGTCCCACAGCTAGCTGCGATGTTAATTCACCACATTACAATGCATGCGTCAGATCAAAACATTCCTGTTGAAGAATCTAAACGACAGAAACCTTTTTAGCATTTTGACTAACAAGCGTCCGTCCGACCGTGTTTGCCTTTATTGTCTTCCTGCACGAGACCATGGTTACGATTACATTGAAGAACAGGCCACATATCATTAAGGTTTAGGACGGATACTTTCCAACAGTCACCATTTGCACGTATTTTTGTCTCTGAAACACTGTAATTTGTTTCTAATTGATTCAGAATAGACATTCTTGATATGTTGAAATATAGCAACTAACAGAAAAAAAGCTATTTAATTGGTACATGTACATGCATGAATGTATTATTGCTTAGCATGCGCCTCTTATTGAATCCGTCCCTTTATAACTTGGATCACTTATCATCTATCATCATAGTCAATAGCCCTCGAAAAATCCGTCTGGGCTGTATTTGACCACGCCAGTTTACGAGAAGAGGAACGGCATCAATACGCTAATGACGTCATAACCAAATAGTCTGACTGACACAAGGCTTCAATTTGTGACTACAAATGTAACGGCTAGCTGTTTACAGACATGGTAGATGATTGTGTCAAGCAGATTTTTTTTGGACATAGAAAGGTTATATTTATAGTCTGATACGACTTGTATATTTTTCTTGTTCCAATCAAGTTTACATTTTCTTTTATTCTTACGTATTTACATTTTGAATTTTACGTATATAATTCACATGGTTTACTTCGGTAAATTGAGCGAATATGGTAACATCTGATGAGTTTCGATGATATCTGTTATAAAGTGCAAATAGGTCAATATGAAACGTTGTTCAGGAAGTTGCACAGTTGCTCACTCTGTTGTTACCATTTCCTGTATGAGCAAAATCGCAAATAGAACACAAACTTCTTTAACCATGCTTTGCGATATAAATATGGTACATTGCACCATGTTCGACCTGACAACACAACCAAGATGCATACGAAATAAATAACTTTGCTAAGTAAATCAATATTTGCACTGTTTATACCCGAGACTATTGCAACATAGTAAAGGATCTTAATACACATGCAATACATTTCGTCATGCTAGCTTTGATTCAACTCTCACAAAGATAGTATTCCCATATACTTTAACAAAACAAAATGAAATCAATTATTTTACATGAACTACTTAACATTTCCCCTCTTTCATATTGTAAAAGCATCCTCTTAAGTCTTGTTGTTTTCCTATCGTCTGGTTCGATTGTATATCACAAAAAAAGAGGTTCATTGTATTTTGAGATGAATAACGTTTAGGACGGTTTGAGAGTGTAAATGTGCTGACACGTATGGGGTCGTCTAATACATTAACACCAATGAATATATGAACCATTAAAATCAGATAAGATGTCTAAAGCGTACTGAATAATGTGACTTTTTGTTTTTTTCAGATAAACCTGCGTATATTGAAAAAAGTGAGTAATGCCACCATTGTGTTTTTGTAGTCTTAAGCAAGGTCTAATCCAATCAGTGACACAGCTAAAATATTAGCCCATAAAAATATTTAAAGTTTTAGATTCATGTGTTTCGTTTTGTTCTTTCACAACACAAATGATACCTTAACCAAGTAGTATTTTATTATGTAGGCTTTATTGTGTAGCTTTACACGTGTTGCTCTATGGCACTTCTAGCAAATGTTTGTTATGCGCTGTTCACCCAGCTTATCGCTATTACCCTGCACATGTGCGTCGATGTAAAAGGGGTTTTTTTGTACAAAATTAACACTTTATAAATCGGAGCGCGGCGAATGTACATTGTATCTACTCATTTCCGCATCTCATAACATTTTCAAATTTCAAATAGAGCAGAAATTGCAAAAACCTGTTATACAGTATAATATGATTTAAAGCCCATCCCGTCGATCTGAGCCATGCTGGTATATGACCCGTTCCTATTTGTTACTCACGATTGCTTTATAATTCATGGGAATGAGGCAATGGTTACAACTGTATTACAACGCGTTATAACACTCACTAAACAAGATTAATTTAATATTCCATTGGCAGAGGATATCATTTGTAAAAATCGCTCTCGTTGACTAGAATGTCCTTTGTAACTTATGTACGTAGAACAGCAAATCGTTGAATGCTGATATCGCAATCCGATCACTTTACGATAAACTCGAGACACGCGCCATGAAGCATGCATAAACACCATAAAGATGCTTACGCCTGCATAGCTGATTTGATATGGCAGCGATACTCATACTTGGCCTGAATATCTAGAAAACATCTTATCACTTTGTACCAGTACACACGAAGACAAATACAATTCACGACAAAGAACAAAATAATTTGCTTTTAAAAAACAAACAGCGTACAGACGAAATACCCCAGTAGGTGTACAACCTATGGCATGTTATCATACTAACACTCATTCTAGGTGTAAATAAAAACAGTTTTATGTTGTATTTATTGCTCTACTATCATTTAACATACACGTGTTTCTTTTACCATGAACCAATCCCAGATCTATACGTGTGCCATTATCCAGGTTCGCTACCTGTCACACGCACCAAATATCCTGGAATGGCTATCGGTTTATTGTCATGCCTATTGTATTGCGCATGCGTCATTTTTAAAGCTCCCCGGTGACCATGACTGTTTCCTGCACCGGATGTTGCATGACTTTGTCCGATAGAGATAGTTATCTCAGTGGCGGGCCACCATTGGAGGTAGAACTGTTGCAATGCCGTGAATCTCATTCCATCTATATCATTAATTATGTAATTGTCACAACGCTTCGTTTGAGATGACAGGACAAGCTCGATACAATCATGTACAAGTATGGGCCAACAACATGGCATGTTGTAACATATGCGAAACTGATTGTCGATACTTCAAAGTATTGTGTCATTTCCAGTTTTAATTGTTCAACGCAACCAGCATAACCTTTGTGTCTAATTGTGCTCTGATCTGTGTGTCTTGCATACCCGTTTGATTTCTGATGCCAACTAAAACACACCTTTTGTCACTAAATATCAAGCCCACGAGATACAGTAGGTATTCACCTGTATGGTTATGATGTTAACACTACATTCTCAGTATATACTACCACGTTCTCACTATGATTAAAAATTGAATCATAAGATTGAACTTATTGCCTATTGCATTTTTGATATATGAAAGTGTTGCTGTCTGTTTAACATTTTCTTCGACCCTATATGTATACAGTATTATAGCTTCGATAGTATGATGCAGGCTTTTATCAGTTGGCATAGTTTGTGGAGTTTCTCTTTCTGTTTCCAAATCCTTCTTCTATGGGTTATTAATATGTCTTAAACGTGTAGTTTTGCACGCACACCGGTATGGTTTTTTTCCTTATGGTGTGATAGTGTGTGTCAACTCGAATTAATACTTACAAACTGTGCAATGGCGTGAAAATCTACAATGATGTGAAAATATACGAACTGTTAAGGTACATATATGTGCACTTTCTACATACACATTCTGCTAATGCCGTACTATCAATAAGCTATCTTTATAATTCATGTAAAACCTTGAAATACTCAAAGTTGATACAAATTGACACTGTCAGAACAACAGCAGATATCAAAACGCTAAAGTCCTCCTTCTATGGGTTATCAATATGTCTTAAACGTGTAGTTTTGCACGCACACCGGTATGTGTTTTTTTTACATATTCTGATTAATTTAGATTATCATATTCACTCTGGTAGCCTAACGTTAACCCAGGGAACCAGGCAATGTAATGCATGATATTCAATGACATGCGCTTTATATTAGAACTAGCATTGTGTCAATCTCCTCTGTCTCTAAAAAAATATTTTTTAAATATTACATGCAAACCTGTAAATGTATTTGGTACATTTTGGTGTAAATAAATTTGCATAAATTGCTTATCTAACTTCGAGACGCTCCTTCTACTGATATATTCTGTCCCATTAACAGATTAACAATTTTAATAACCGATATTTAAACATTTGTTAAATAGGATAGCCGAAATTAGTATGAGGCATTTGTGTATTACCAAAAAATGAGCGTCAATAAGCAAAGTAGTATTTGTTTCTATAAATGTATACACATCCATTATATATGGATATGTAAGGAAATGATTCCATTTTCATTTTAGCGATTTCGGTAGTAATACATGATGTATTTCAATTCTCTACTTTTGATGCATGTCTGTATAAAGCTTATTCAACCTGCTTCTACCGTTACGTAGATTGCAAATGTTAAAACAAATCGACACAGCCGGAAAGAATATTCCGGACATATTACTATTTAAAATTCTATCTATTTGATGTTGTAAATTTTGTTGTATATTTTTCTTTTTCTTTCAAAATTCTTTATATGAGGGTCTCAGTCAGCTGCTATCTACCCGTACAGATGGGTAGCACTGTCATGCGATATTGTAACACTCACTACACTGTTTTATCAGGTTCTCTCTCTTCTATAGCTATCTGGCTGCAGGGAACGGAGTTCGTAAGTCTTAGCCAGATGATAAACCTTACGTGTAATGCCACTGGTGTCGACCGAGCACCAGAACATATAGACTGGTTCCATAACGGCCACATTGTGCACCAAAGTGACCCCAAGTGGCGGGATCGGCTCAGGATATCAATGTTCCAACCGGAAGTTCCGGGGAGATCACTAATTAGTCAGCTGATTATAGACTTCAGTCGTCTAACAGATCAAGGGAACTATGTCTGCCGGAGCTCGGAAAAGAAAACCACGAGTATAAACGTGCATGTTCTCAACGGTATAGTTTCCATATTCTATCTTTTAATTATTCTATATGAAAATATAATCTCGTTCTATCCCTTCCGATGACCCTACGGAAATTAAATATTCGATTCATTGTCAGTTATATGCTTATATAACTTTTGTTCTCTTTTTCTAAAGACACTTTTTTATCATTTCCTTTTTTTGGCCCTTAACATATTGACAATGCGTGCACATTCAGTTAAGTAGTTTTGATGAATATATTTAGTCCGACATTCTAAGTATTAAGTGAGGAACAAACCGGGTTTATAGAAAGTCAAACATTTCTTTGGTTTACAAATATATTTTTACTTATATTAGATCCACATGCAAAGTGTTTGTTGTCGGTACATTATAGTTTTTTGTGTGTGTTTTTTACGTGTTGGTTTGTTGCTGGCCACATGTTTTGTTGTTGATTATGAATGTGAGGGAACGCCTGTCCTTTTACATTGTAAAACCCCACACACATTCACAGATTTACAAGTCACGCGTCTTGTTCTTATTTTGGAACAAAGACACCCACTTATCTTTAAATAATTACAGGTATGACAGTGTTCACCAAACCTTTAACATTTTACAATTTTCAACATGAGCTTAGCTTACTTTTTTTTTCTCCCAATTAGCAAGTAACAATTATATTGCCAAATAATATGTTATTATTACAATACGAAACATAGTAAAGAACATGAATGGTGTACTTCTGGGTCAAATTAAACTCTTACATGTCTTTCTTTCTCTTGACTTTAGGGGGTCGTTTTCCTCCAAAAGGTAAGGATTGTATATAAACATGTTGTTGACATAGTGTTAAAATGGTATCAAGATTGCGTTCACACCAATAAACATTTTTATCTCTTTTTTAAATGTCACAGTTTCTTTCTTAAAATAAAAACAAATCCATATGCAATTTGATATAAATGTTGTTAGTAGATGATAGAACACATGTATTTTCAAAATATTCATCCGACATCAAATATTTTAACATATTGCTCAAGTCGCTATAATATTATAATCTTGACCTTCTGATACACACATAATATATCATAAATATATATTTTGGCAATGGTTCGTATACCTAACATAATGATTACAAATATTTTCTTTGTAAATCTGTTTTTGGAATACTTCGTGAATAGTTATTTTTCACCGTTATCACTTTTTTTGCATTTATCTTGTTTTTGCCGCTATCATATCAGAACGAAATGCCTAGTTACGTACTAGTATTACGATTGAAAAATCGGTTTACGAAATATCAGTTCAGACTGAATCGGCATATACACATCATATAACATTATCATACAAACATTGTCACGTGTATACCCGTGTTTTTTCATCGTTTTACGGTAGTCTGACTTCCGCTTCGCTACATTGTCGCCCACATGCTTAACAATACAAATGAATGACAATATCAAATACTTGCATCGGTATTTGATCGGTATCGCTGGACCATATCATAGAAACCGTGGCCGAGTCCTGTCTGGTCAGCCTTTGTCAAGGTCAATACAATGACATTATGCAAACACTTGATGCAATTTGCATAGAAACTCCTCCTCGATATTTCAATTGGAAAACATAGGGTTCCAGTTATTGTTGTAAAGTTCATTATATAAATGATAGATTCTGTTTCCACTTTTTCGGTCACTTTATGCCTTATAATCAATGTAAAATTTGAGTAGTGTTTCTTTTTATAATAATTTAGAAAACGAAAAAATAAAAGTATATTTAAAATTTAAGTGCCACATATCTCAGAAAGTTCAAAAGATCTCTAAGGTCGAAAAGAGCTTTATAAAACAACTAAGGAGTCGCTGTATTTTTACAAATCATTTCAGAAAGCGGTGGTAGGTTTGTGATGACAGATGGAACAAACGGTGGAAATAAAGGTATAACAAAATTTTATAAATGTATTTAACCGTTTGTAAAATATTTGGTAGTAATGTTTAGAACGTAGGGGTGACTATTTTAAATGCTTCTGCTGGCCATAATAGACTCGGTGTTTTGAAGGAATTATAACTAAGTTAAGGTTATCATAAAATGTTTTGTTTTTTATCAATTAGTCCCTGCGTAGAAAGATAGGATGAAATTGAAAAAGGAGCGAACAATGGTATTTCTTGCTATTCAGTTTAGTAAGATGCATTCTTCAATGCGCTCTACTTCTTTGAGGTTTTTTTCCTAGATTTAAATATTAATTAAAATATTTATAATTGTAACGACCATATCAACATTTCCAAAGTCAACTCATCAGCTATCTATACAGGGACTGACTGATTAAAAAAAGAACCCACTTTCATAATTATATAACTTGTTTCTGCAAGAAAATTCAAACTTGCCAACTACAGCATTAAAGTGGGCACCCCTCCTTTGATTTTATCACATTTTGCAATGTAACTTCGATGTAGCTTCTTGTCCACACGTACAATCAAGTAGACATCATTTAAATTATTTCTGATCCATTGTAGACTTCTGAATATTGCACACCACCATTTTTTTTTCGTCGTTTACAAATGTCGTATTATACATTCTGCATCAGTGAACACATTATCAGCGCACAGTCATTTCGTGTATTGAATAACACAAGAATTTGCACAAAAAATCATCAAAATATATTCTAATTCTGCAATGAGTGAACTTGAGACATTGATGTACATATAGATCTACGTGTCGCTATCAGCTTTTGTTACTCTTGAGCATTCAATATTCAAGACAACATGGATAAAAAAATAGTATTAAAACACATTAAAGGCAAGAAACAACTATTGCAACTATGTCCGAAACGGATGGGGATCTAGTCAAATCAATGTCAATGTTATTGATATTTTTTTTTTTAAAAACAATATAGGCTTCAATCAAATAGAAGGAAAATGTCTTCTATATAAAACATATCAAGAGGAAATAACCTTGCTTTTGCCGTGAAGTGATGTCATTTATTCATTTTATTTTCGTGACGTTTCATCGGGTGTTATTTTAAGCACGTTTATTACATGTACATATCAAATATTTAGAGTATAGCGTAAATATATGTTGCATATGATTTATTGCGATTTTACTAATGCAATAAACGTTGACATTTTTTGTTTAATGTGATGAAATAATATTTATCAATACATTTCCAACATTATCAAGGAATTTTACCAGTAAGGCAACAACCTTTCATGTCAAAAAATAGAAAATATTGATTGCCAAATCTTATAAAGATAATAAAGTATGTTTTAAAATATCGACAAGGACAAAGGCAAAAAAATGATATTCCATCTTAAAGATAGATATACCAATGATATTATAGGATTACTAACAGTTAAATCGAAAGTAATAAACATATGATGAATATGTTTTAAAGATATCACTTAAAACACGTTTACTGTCACAGCATTAACAAACTGGCACTTCTATATTATTTTTCTTCTAAAGCCTGTTTTTAAAATCTGAACACTTGCACAACATTGCACCTAGATGACACTTTATGTCTTTTTAATGAGAAAAAATAAATGAACGAATCAAGCCATCGACTAGTCATTGATGTGTACGACTTGACGCAACATAATCAGCAGATTACTCCATACCAGATTATTGTATTAAAGAAGATATGAAATGACAATTCAAATATAAACGTACTTATTCGAACGTTGTATGTACTATTCTTGTCCTGTTCCCTTATGGTGTCAACTCGAATTAAGACTAATGAACTGTACAATGGCGTGAAAATCTACAATGGTGTGACAATCTACGAACTGTTAAGGTACATATATGTGCACTTTCTAAATACACATTGTGCTAATGTCGTACTATCAATAAGCTATCTTTATAATTCATGTAAAACTTTGAAACACTCGAAGTTGATACAAATTGACACTAACAGAACAACAGGAGAGATCAAAAGGCTAAAGTCGAAACCAGGGTTTCCTGTTTACGATCTATTAATATGAATTATCCGTGTTTTGTTAAAAAAATCACAAACGTTGAGTAACATGTTCGTCAAATAACAGAAATAAGTACTCGAAGTTTAATTGTATTGTCATTATTCATAATGATATATAGATGTATCAGTAGCCAATGTAAAATGTCCAGTTTATTTTACAATAAAAAAAAAATGTATTTTAACTGCATCGTCACTCTTCGGAGAAAACATATGCACCAATAAAATTACAGAACAAAAATGAAAGAATTGTACACAAACGATGCGGTCTATGTAGTATGCATTCTGTTACTGAGTTACCCTCCCTATTTGGAACTCCTCTACACACCATACAGACAATGATCTCTACGTGTTGAACACAAATATGAACAAAATGTTTCTAACCGCCATACATTTATATTTTAACAAAATATTTCATAAATTATGAGAGTTTCCTTATTTCTGTAGTGGGATCAACCAAATGTGGAACTTAAAACACCATAATGCCTTCTTATACTTTTAATTTGTTGACACTGTAGAGCATCATGCATTTTGCTAAAATGCAAACATATTTAAAATCTGAGCGGATTTATATGTTTTCTAAAACTAACAGACACAAAAACATCAGCATCATTTTTGTTCAATTTTCTGATATATTTGAATGGTTTTAAGCCGATTTTTCATCATGTCACACAGCAAATGAGCAGCAAGTCAGATTATTTATCACATTTAGATACATTTCTGGTGTTTCCCTGACTATAAAGAATTTCGGCAATTTCGACATGTGCATCTTTGTCAGTAACAGTTATTGTTGTGTATCAACTATATGACAATAAAGATCACATTTCTACCAACCTGCAAAACGTAACAACTTCAATAACACTGAAACAAACGCTTCTTGAAGTTTAGCATCTTCTACTTAAGTATTATATAAATATGTCGCGGCTGATTTATTTAAGCAAATCCTTTTTAAGTGTCAAGTATTTTAAATATAAACCAAACGTTGATTAAAAAGACGACATATCCATGATTTCCTACCAGATATGCGTCAATCTTCGTTTAATAAATGCATCATACTTCTTGCTTGTTGGACATGTTTGCGTAATTTCCAGTTATGAGGGTTCAGGGTCTACCAGGTTAAGAAGCTCGTTCGCTACAAGAATGTAAGTCTTAGATCGTTAGCAACTGACCTACTTTCCCATAGACATTGTGAAGGGATTCTACATGTGGTGCAGGAAACGTTTGTTCTTCCATGAAACACATGGTTTCTCTCAGATGTAGGTGACGGTTCATGATATCTTTCCTTTTTTGTTTCACTGTCTCCTTAGTTCATGTTCTTGTCTTATCGTGTCGAATTTTAAGTTCAAAGTTTGTCTCTGTATGTAAATTTCTGTCATGTTTAATGTACACCGAGTATATCTACAGAAGCATGGATGTGTCTATGTGAGGATTATTCAAATCCAATGTGTCCAAATCTATATGATAAACTCGTCTACATAATTATAGTGTGTCCCTTTGGTACGAACAGAGGGTAATAGCGAGTAAATATATACTGTGAATGTAGAAAATGTAGTTGGTCACCCAGCGAAATCGTCATTTACTATCTAATAACCGACACATATTGTATATGCTATTTCACAATCATTCATATCTAAAATATCATTACACTTTTACTCTGTGATCCTTAGGTCAAAAATTATAAAATTAATATGTTGATTTAAATGTTCACAAACTATAATAAATAACATTTTTTGTGAGTAATAACAAACAGGTTTTACAAGATATGTGTGAATCGCTTTATCAATATAGTGTCAGGTTAGTATCACGGATTCTCTTTTTCAATATAATCAACTTGTAGTTATTTGATGTCATAAAACCATCTTGCGTTGTGACACGTACCAATTAATCAAACATTTTCATTACAATTGAGTTTTCCTGTGGTTTTTGTAATTATATCAGCGAACATTTCAAGTCATGTTTTGGTGTATTTTATTTCGTCACCATATCTAGATTTTCTCACTAGCGTATTGTTTTTTGTATGCATCATCTATAAAAATATAATACTTTACATTTCTTAATCATAATTACATAATATGATATTAGCAAAGGCAGTAAATTATATGACTTATGCTTTGTTAGGACATCGAAAACCATTCGCCTAGTTGGTTAATGCAAGCCACTTTTTTACTCCACCTCTATCACCACTTTCCTTCAAACGAAATCAAACTTGGATATTGCAGTGGTCATGCATGCAATATACATACTTTTGCAATCAATTTCCATTTAAATAAGCATCGCGATCAAGATACTCACATGATTAGTAGTTAGCAGATGATTTGTCACTATGGTCATTTGGCAGGTAATGGTCGACCATTCATTACAACAGCAATTTTTTGTGGAAAATTCTTTTTTTTTATTTCTCTTATTGTGTTCTTCCGAAGTAGATGCATCCTTTAATATTGACATGCACACTTGGTTGGTAACAGTTCGGACGCCCCTTTGTGATTGATCTGATGTATCTGAATTATGTTGATAACGAATTACGAATTCATAAAAGAAATTTGAGAAAAGCAAAATATTTGGTGAAAGGTGGTTCGACCTTTCTTCTTCTCTGCCGCCGCGATAAAAGGTTTCACTGTCACTTTTACCTTTAAAAACCATTTGACGGTGGATTATTTTCTTGGCGATAAAGCGTATGAGTGCCGAATGTACCGCAAACAATATACAATGGCGCCCTTTTGCCCTTTATGCTTCTAAACAGCAATTTGTAACTTTGTTTTAAAACATGACCCTTATCAAACTTCATTATTCATTTCCAAATCGTCACGATTGCGCATTATGTGATGTACGATTGGAAAGATCACGCAGTGAATGCCAGCATTAACAGTTCACATGATATGCAAAGGTATCGCCAAATAATTCTAGCAACATATAAATTAAGTAATAAATTCTTCAAAATTTTGCGGCTCATGTCTTAAGAGTCAAAGACTACCAAACGCATTAGTAATATTTGCATAGCAAAATCATTATACGGATTAGGGGAAACAAAATTTGATTTGTGCTCGATGTTTGAAATGAAGGCATTCGATATTCATGAAATTGTTGCTAGAAAATACGTAGAACTTAAATTATAGCTTTATCGACATCCAAAGTATAGCTTGCAATTAAAGATTACTGAACTGATGTAATTTTAACGGTTATATTCTCGTTATTGTCGTCAGAATTTAAAACATATTACCGTAGATATTCATAGAATACATTTACCACAGGCAACCTTATACTTTATGAGTGTTATCACTTTTTTTGATTACGACCTTTAACCATTAAAGTACACAATATTGATATGCGTTTATTAAAGAGCAGTGCAATATTCAATTCACATCAAAATTACCAAAAACCATAACAGGCAGAAATTGCTTGAACAGATAAAAAAATCTCAAAACTACAACGCTTAGAAGCACATTCAATACCATAATTGACAATCCCCTGCGTTTGGATATAATATAACAAATGTCACGGGAAAATACTTCTGTAAACGTAAACTTTTAACGAGAACCAAATAATTGTATTTCTTATTTGATACCGAAAACAAGTTAACGAGGTATCAGTGTTGCACTGTTTGTAGCTTTGTTGATCTCGTTGTGTGTATAAATAAGATTTTAACGTAATTTTATTACATAGATTCGGTACCGACAAGAAGAAAATAAAAAATCAATGTATCGAGGAAAAGTAAATGCTATGTTATATAAACCTAAGGTGTCCACGAACACATTCTTGATACCGTTTTAACATAATATTTTAGTATTGTGATGTATATCAAATTGTTATTATTTTTCAGCTGAAAAAGACAATATAAAGAAAAGATATGGTAAGTTCCCTTTCATTTTATCTTACTTTCATTAAATACTCACCACTCATATTTTTTCAGCAGTAATTGACATTAATACTCCACATTGGTCATATATCGAGTAGGTCGGGTAAAATTTACACATTACATATTTCGTTAATATGAATAATTTGTGTTGAACTTGAGTTCTCAAAAGGACCTACATGTATCACAGACAACATTTAAAAAACGTCAATCCAAAAATGTGATTCAAAGTTTGGAACTGTCGCTAAAGGCTCTTATTCCGTTATTCTTATTCATCAGTGAAGATACAGGTAGAAGGACTTATATTGATTGATCTTGCTCTATTTGTATTTAGGGTATATTCCACTATTCGCACAACTGTAAGAATGTATCGAAAAGGACATTTGCTGAAACAAAATGATAAGTAGACATTATTATATCGCTTATCACATCTCGTATACCATGCATCCCTTAACTCTATAGATTGTTAAATTTGCCAAAATGAAGGATAAGGGTGATAGCTGCTCTCTTGTAATGCTTTAGGCGACTTTGAATGAGAGCAATAAATCACCATGCTTTTTAACACGAACAGCTCGTCATGTTAGACATCCGTTTATGGAGCATATCTAACGAAAGAGTCACATTGTCAATGAGAAAAAAGGAGTATACAAAATTCAAAATCTGATATTAATTTACTATATAAGTTGTCGAATATATATGGTTTCATATATGCGGTTTTGCAATATATTACAATAGTGTAATTACAAATGTCCTGATACGTTACATGTAGCCGATAACTGCTGGTGTATGACGAAAAGGAGCGAGACTAATTGGTTCATTTGTAACTTACGATTCGAGCACACGGGTTTCATGGCGTGCGACCTTGGTCAAAGTTACTTGAAGACAAAGTGACTCTCGAGGGGGGACATCACGTTTATAAAAAGTTCGCGAGAACTGTGCCTAAATAAACAGATCGCATAAGCATTCTGTTATAGTGAGAAGGTGTCTGGGGTGAAATGGCGTCATACCGTTCTTGTTGTTCTATTTAAACTTTTGTTAATCGATTCTGTGAAACCTTCTACAAGGTAACATTTACCAAACCAAATTATAGTCAGACCAATTACATTACACTTCCGTACCGTGTGACAATGGCATTTATCAGATACAAGAGACAACAGTTCCACCGCGCAACATCCTTGTTTTTGAAAGTTCATGAGCGTGCGGTCTCTAAGCGATGAAATAGAACATTTACATGTACGCAGGTTGTATATGGTCATTAATACTGCCGAACCTCATGATAACGTGTACATCATTCCAACACTGTGAACAAAACAGCCTCCTGCAGTCTTAATATCATATTTATCTTCAGTGGAGTCTCCGTCAAGTTAGCCATTGTTGCGATTACCATTCGAAAGGTCACGAAAAGGTGGTCAGACGGTGATGAACTCGACCTTGTCACCAATATGTCATTACCGCCATAAAGAACCAGACCCCTGTTGCTTTAGGTCCAGAATCTCCGTAACGTTATGAGGATTTTGCTACTCTGGATATAGACGTAGTTATTATGAGAAAGTACGTCAGACCACGTCCCTACATTTTGTAGCTGTAGTCGTTATTTTTCTTGGAAATCACATAAACGCAACCTTATATCTATACATCACGACTTTACCAAAGGGCATCTGGATCACCGTATGAGGTTTATGGAAGTTACGGGGTCATTAGAAATGTATATGTCTACGGTGCGAATAAGTAAGGCATTGTAATCTCGCATTCGGTTGTTTAGCGTCGACTCATCTCATCGCGCAGTTTATGAGTCGTCTAGGGATTATTGCTATCACTTTTAGTTGATCCAAAATTTGTCTTATACTATATAGTTTGGATGGCCTTGGCCTGGCAGGATCACTTATCAAATGATTTTTAAATAAATTGCCTGTCAATTGTAATGCGTAACATGATGCATTCAGTATCAAGCTGAACGAAGTTTGTGCTTCTCGTGATAGTTTCCCCTGGGTTGTTTACTTGTGAACGTCACATCGAACCTCTACAACGTACATCTATCACAATTTCAAAGTCCTATATGGTAATAGGTAGAATTAGCATTGCATTTAAATACAGTACAATACAGGACATGTGCAGGGTTTAGATAAAACGTTATTGATGTTTGCCCGTGGCCCTACTCGTTGAAGGTAAAAAAAAACATCCAGACTTTCGTGCAAAAGCACAGTAAATAAAACGCACATACTCATGAAGGTTATATAGCTACCTCATGCTATACGGCATTTGCATGTTGCACGTGAATGCAGATGGCAGTGTACCTGGTACATCCGTCACGCTGTCGTTAAATATTGAAGCCTTCGGATACTTTGACTTTTACGGTGGATCTGTAATATATATGCACCATGGCTCAAACATTATAACATAGATCCCGTGATGGCAATGTGGTTACAGAAGCATACCCTGCAGGTAGGGCGTAAGAATTGTACCTGCTGCCCCCAATTGCATGATCGTAAGAGGCGACTAAATTTGGGACCTTATCTCTTCTCTCCTTTCTAAATAACTTTCTTCTTCCTAATGTCTCCCTTGACAATGCCTCACTTTTGGGCATTTGTTGAGCGTTCGCCCCTGTGATGAAGGCTTTGGGTTCTGTCCCCTGGCCGAGACATACCAAAGTCTTTAAAAATGGTAGTTTCTACTCCTGCTTAACGCTCAGCAAATTAGGAGTGGGACGACTGGTTCGCCCGTTGTCAGTATAATGTGACCGGGTGTGGCGTCCTGCTGGGTGTCTTCGGCAGTATGTCTCAGTGAGGTAGCACTATAAAGTCGGCATCAGTTCCGCGCTATCACAAGGAGACAAACACGAACATATCGCAGCCTCCCAAAATACACACACATACACTACACTCATGCATCTTGCACACATGGGAGGCCGTCCTTAAATGACCTTAGCTGTTAATAGGACGTTAAACAAAATCAAACAAACAAACAAACAGAAGCATACAATTGATAATGATTTTTAATCTCTGTCAAGATGGAACTTTAGAGAAATTAATATTATAGTGTACTGGTGATTTTAAACTAAATACTGCTTGTCTAAAAATATCCTTTACATATCCACATGCTATTCTAGAACATGATTCACAGACAGTTTATGCTTCCAAACAGTTTGAAACGATCTTGACGTTACCCATTTTAACAAACACAACTATATACGGAGATGTGTACATGTAGTTATTTCATTTGGAGTTCACTTATTATGGGAGGTAAGTAGTAACCAACATATGAGTTGTGTAAAGGTTCTATTGGTTGTCGTTTTATGTGTCCTTACCTAGCATTTATGTCTTCCTGTCAAGGCGCTAGGTTTTCAGTAAGGTTTCAAATGTGTGAACTTGATCATTTTTGAGTATTTTCTAAGTTAATTTGCACGGGATTAGTGTTAAGGTACCTTATATAGCGGATGCAGACATGAATTGCTGTATGTATTCATGTAAAGGTCGTATAGTGCAACACCCACGTTTTGTGTCCCATCGATCCGGGCAGAGCTACATTTAAGTTACGTAGATAGTCGAGAGGATATTGATATGCTCTTTCCGGAAGTCATACAAATGTACTGAGGGTGGTGATAAGATTCCGTTATCGCCAAGTCAACTAGACAGCATAATCAGAACATCAAACGGTTCCCGCTGAAAAGCTGCATGAATATTTTAGGTAGTATTAATCTACAGACATATCGGGTTGGGTCTATTGAGGAATCAGTTTTGTATTTACCGTACTTATCCTGTCCTCGGGCTCCTGTTGGGATTACTTGATAAGTTAATTAGCGTGTGAATTTTCAAGTGGCTGAACATCTAATGGTACGTTGATCTGGCATTAAATGTCGACACAATGAGTTTGTGGATCATAAAACAGTTCGCATAGTTTCTCCATGGTTTTTGATGTTGGGTTGAAGATATCTTTACTTTGGTATCTCCTTTATCCCTATTTTTTTTTTATTTTCGTGAGAAATGCTAATCCTCATATTGTTCGTGTATATTGACTTATTGATATAACATATTTTGTTTTACATCTCTATTTAATGGACGGGAGAATCCATGCGAGGAAATATTTCCTGTGTGCACCGTTCTTAGTATGACCTCAAAATGCCAAGAAATGAATGAAACCACATTAAGACAAAGTCGAAACTAGAGCTAATCAGATTATTAATTCTTCATAGTAGATATATGAATATACCGTATTAAATCTACTGAGATATATGCATCTTGACAACGCTGCGTTTGAAACAGACAGTAAAACATGTTAATCACCTGATGTATAACACAGTACATTATTTTATGCACGAATCAATGACACAGTGAATATTAATACACATGGCCTTTCTGCAACACATACGTGTTTACGTTGTATCTCCCAAAAGATAAATGTGCACATTTGAACTTATATACCATACCTGTAAAACAAGAATCATTGGATTTTTTTTATTGTTTGTTTGTTTGGGTGCTAACGTCCTAGGGTTATACAAAGACGGGTGTCGAAGGGGATACCACTGAAAGAAAAAAGTAGTAGGGAAGTTAGAAAAGAGAAGGTTGATTCCAAGTGTTATAAAAGGGGCAGACAATCAATTTTGCTCTATTCGTTGTTTTCTTGGTAGACGACACCACAGAAAATCCCAATTCTGCAGGGGCCCACGACATTCGACTCGTACAAAATGCAATGGGATGCAGCAGGTCTATTCTTTCCCAAAACATGCAAAGAGACCAATCATTTTAAAAGCCAACCGCAGGGGATGATTTCCGGAATGACATGCACAGCCTATTACAACTTCAGATCTCTAGATGTTGCTTGTATAGTAATGTACTAGTGGGAATTGCTCATTTGAGTAATCCTCCCGTTTTCATATGAATATGATAAAACTAGGTGTCGTAGAACGAACACTTTGTCTATCACATATTCGTCAGTAACGCGATCGTTAGAGAGATGCTATTGTAACCTCCCAAAGCAATTGTATAAATATCCTTGCATCGCTATCAGTATTGGCAGGACACCCACAAATGTCCAGAGAGGAACTGTCATCATCACATTAATGCAATCAGGTTATGGAGGGGCAATACACATCAGACTGTCGGCAGACACCAACGTTAAAGTTAAACACGGTCTGTGCAGCGGATGACTGTCAACAGATTCAATATTAACTAAATGCATCACAGACTGACAACAATAACACGTAATGCATGAACGTGGTCAATACGGAACTATCAACACCATAAAAGGAAATATTTGACAAGCTGTCAACACTTAACAAAAAGAAATCCTTGGGCAGCCATTCTCGTGCAATTCACAGTATAGTTTTCAGTTTTACTGTTGCCCTGTTTGTTAAGAGATTTTTAAGTTGAATGTTTACGATATTATTCGACTAGTCGTATTCTTATATAGATTATTAGATGGACAACCATCCCTTTGTTTCTACATGTACCACTATGTCTACAGGACCTGTGTTTGTATATCTCGAACCTCAGTGAGACTACTCCGTGAGACCTCAGTCCATATTTTCGGCATTCTTTGACACTATTCTGGCTACATTCTTAATATTTCTAACTCTCTTATTTCGACGGACTGACAATCCACGTGTTACTAACTCGTTGACACCAGAATGACTACAGTGCCGACGTTTGTATATCTCGGTCCTTAGACTTGCTAATGTCACAATCACTGTGACAGTCACTAAACGAAGTGGAGTCCTTGTGTTTTTAACTCTGCCTATACGGATATTACGAATTACTGTCAATATTGAAATAGCAAATATTTCAATTGCAGATTAAAGCATATGCGAATACAAATGAATGATTAGTCGGCTAAATCAAGTACAAAGAAAAGCGATATATATTGTCAGCAGTAAAATGCACATTGTATGTAGTACATGTACAGTGAAACCTAAGTAAATGGACAGTTGATACTGGTTTCAAATTTCGGCTAAGTCAGCTACACTGTGTATCTAGTCTTGCAATGTATAAGTTTGTATTTGATTTTGTTTTAACTTGATTCCCTGAGCACTAGTATGATATATCCATTTTGAGTTGTATTAATCAAATGTTGAATCACACATAATCAATACTGCAGTGAAAATTTCGATGAAAAATTGCTTAAATCAATTTCTTCTCCATTTTCTTGAAAAACGTCTATTCTTTGGCAAGAGATTAACAAAGAAATCGTGATAGAATGTTTTCTTTCACTGATGTTATTTAGCGTAAAACCGCAATTTTAGTATATTAACGTCTTCTCAACTGTATTTCCACACATTCTGTTGATATAAAGGCCAGATGAACACTACTGTAATGTTATGATCTAGATATTTCATATCAATATACAAGCGCATACCAAACAATAGGCTAGGTTCTCGTTAAAATCACATTGCTTCACAATTGAAGCTTGAAGTTGATATTTAAGTTACATGCATCAATGAAACTGTACTCAAGCAAACACAAACATGATACATGTAACTCACACATTGTTTTATAATTAATTCATACGGTATTGTGTTTTGTAAAAGTATCTGAAGCACAAATGGTAAACAATTATGCTACAGTGGTTTTATTTGTGTGCTTTTGATATAAATACGGTGTTACACTTGTATTAAAAAGTACGGTGTAGTGTACGTGGTATCAGTCAATGTGTCATGGCTAACTGACGGATTCCCAATCGGTCGAGGATTGCCTTTTTACAAATTGTATGCTAAAGTAATTATATTTTTCAATTATTCGTAACTGTCGGCAAACTTATAGAAACAATAACTTATTCGTTAAAAAGAGAAAAAATATTAATTACCTGGAACGGGAGCAATTATCAATGCAACTTTTATATTCTACTTCGTTGGAGAAATAATTAAGATACCCTACATTGTAAACACAGAAGAGAATATGTCTACAATTCAATTCAGCGTCACGTGCTGCTAGGCTTTATGCTCGGTAATTACTTGGTTTCTCTTAATGGCGAAGGTCAATTCGTACACAATTTAGTTTTAATGTTTTTTGGTTTCATAGAAAACACATTAAATATGTGTCATTAATTTATATGTGTGAATTAGCACACTATTTTACGAGATGGTGTTCATTTCATTGGTATGCTGTAGCCTAGGGGCAAGGAAGCTGAACTAATAGGGGGGTGTTAATTTCCGTATTTGAGAGTGCGAAGTGTTCACATATTGGTGCTTTGGGTGTCTTACTGTGCTAATAAGCATTTCGCACAATGTATTTATGACTAGTTTGAGTCCTACTTAAACAAAAGACAGCTATTAAAGAGGCTAGAAATGAAATATTGTATCGATTTCGCAAGGAAACTGTGTTCATTATTATAGATGAAAACTATTCGTATCCACTGTCCAGTAATTTTGTTTAACGTAATTGTTATTCAAAATAATGCAGTATTAAGACACTTTTTTCTATCCACAACTTCACGCAAAATGCACCGATAGCTAATTCACATACAAGAAAGGCTGTATTACGAAATATTTGATATTAAACTATGATCGACGCCATCGGTCACATTTGTCGACTCTATATGCTAACGGATAATACTGTATCCGTACGGGTCAAAATGTAAAAAAAATACATTATACAAAAACCAAACTAACGAATCCATAGGCAGTTATGGTACCATTCTGGCTCTTTGGTGAAGACTAAGGTCCAATGGTCAAGTTATATGATAATGGTGGTCAATGGTAACTTAACGCGGTTTATCCTAAGTTTCCAGACAGGTCTCAGCCAGGATATTTTTTTTTTATCGCATAAATAATTTAGATAGAGGTTAGACCGTCTGGGCGGAAGTGACATAGAGGTTCCGGTATTACTTCTTGACGAAAGTGATACAGGATCATCAATATTGGTTAAGTGTTGTCCCACTCCCGTTACTATAGGCATTGACAACTTTCCTGTATATGGTTGACTAGTTCAATAGACACAATACGTCATACAACTCAAGCTTACTTTGTTATACTTTGTAACTTGTAAAGACGTTGAACTGTAAGCATTGTCATCTTTTCTGTGTAATGATATGTAGTTCTAAAGGCACGATGCGTCATACGACTCGAACTTGCTGGGGTATACATTGTATACGGCCGTTTAATGTTAGCATTGTCAACTTTCCTGTGTATGGTACACTAGTTCTATAGGCATATTACGTCATACGACAGGAGCTTACTGGGATAAACAGTGTATAGGACTGATAACTGTTAGCATTGTCAACTTTTCTTTGTATCGTACACTGGTTATATAGGCATATTACGTCATACGACTGGAGATTACTGGGATATACATTGTACAGGTCTATTAACTGTTGGCATTGTCAATTTTTCTTTTGTATGATTGAATAGTTCTGTAGACAAAATAGGTCATGCGATTGTAGTTTACTGAGTTATACATCGTACAGGACTTGTTCCTGTTAGCATTGTCAACTTGCTGTGTATGGTACACTGGTTCTATAGACACACTGTTTCATACGACTGGAGCATACTGGGTTGTACATTTTAAAGGACTGGTAACTGTTAGCAATGCCAACCTTTTGGTGTATGAATGACTAGTTCTGTAGACACAATAGGTCATACGATTGTAGTTGTGGTTGTACATTGTAAAGGACTGGTAACTGTTAGCAATATCAACCATTTGGTGTATGAATGACTAGTTCTGTAGACACAATAGGTCATACGATTGTAGATTTGATTTTACATTGTATAGGGATGGTAACTGTTTGCATTGTCAACCTAAACTGTATCTATGTAGCATACGCATGCGCGTTGTATATGACTAATTGCTGTTAGAATTGTAGCATTGTGAACACTACTGTGTATGGTATATTGGTTCTTCACAAAACACACTTCATACCAGTATAATGTACAGAGTGACACCAAAACAAAATCCAGTTGATGTGCTTGTAGTTATATGTTGTTAATTATTTGTTAAATATGTATAGGATACATGAAATGAAGTAAAATACATTAAACGAAGCAAAGCAGCGTCAAAATAGTCTATAACAAATTCATAAAACATGTATGAAGTCTGGAATTCATACGTATTGCGACATTAAAACATTCTATACCATGCTCCTAACACGTGGGGACAAGATCCCGCCATAAATAATACACAAACCTACTTCTAATGAGTTGATCAGATATCAAGACAAAAAGAAAGACATCTTGAAACAAAACAAAATCCAGATTGGAAACCAGAAATAACCTGTATTTCAATGGCAGCCGTCATGATGTCTCTCACCGCATTCGGTGAAGATTTGGATCACAAATATGGCGGGACACAAAGACAACCACAGTATTTGATCATTGAAAGTACTGACATCCAATAGGCATGGTATACGGAATCCTTTCAAGTAAACACTGACTACAAAATGTATTTGCAACAGGATGTATCTTTCCAGAAAACCTTGATACACACTGTATGGTAGTACCTGTGCAACACAGTGTTACCGTACTATATGGTGCATATGTTAGTGGTAGACCATCACAGGGTTGCTGTACTATATGGTACAATGTGTACATATGTTAGTGGTAGACCATCACAGGGTTTCTGTACTATATGGTACATATGTTAGTGATAGACCATCACAGGGTTGCTGTACTATATGGTACATATGTTAGTGGTATACCATCACAGGGTTGCTGTACTTTATGGTAACTTTTCAACTGACTCGCTGTACCTGTATGTAATTGGTTGTACAGCACAGGGTTACTGTACTATATGGTACATATGTATTGGGTAGTTCAGAAAAGGATTACTGTTCTATATGGTACATATGTATGGGGAAGTACAGAAAAAGGATTACTGTACTATATGGTACATATGTATGGGTAGTACAGAAAAGGATTACTGTACTATATGGTACATATGTAAGGGGTAGTACAAAAAAGGATTACTGTACTATATGGTACATATGTATGGGGAAGTACAGAAAAGGATTACTGTACTATATTGTACATATGTATGGGGAAGTACAGAAAAGGGTTAATGCACTATATGGTACATATGTAAGGGGTAGTACAGAAAATGATTACTGTACTATATGGTACATATGTATGGGTAGTACAGAAAAGGATTACTGTACTATCTGGTACATATGTAAGGGGTAGTACAGAAAATGAATACTGTACTATATGGTACATATGTATGGGGTTGTACAGAAAAGGATTACTGTATTATATGGGACATATGTAAGGGGTAGTACAGAAAATGATTACTGTACTATATGGTACATATGTATGGGGAAGTACAGAAAAGGGTCAGTGCACTATATGGTACATATGTATGGGGTAGTACAGAAAAGGATTACTGTACTATATGGTGTATATGTAAGAGGTAGTACAGAAGAGGATTAATGCACTATATGGTACATATGTATGGGGTAGTACAGAAAAGGGTCTCTGTGTAAGTGGTAGTACAATACAGGGTAACTTTACTATATGGTACATATATGTACATATGTAAGTGGTTGTGCAGAACAGGGTTACTCTACTAAATGGTACCTATGTACGTGGTAGTACAGAACATGGTTTCTCTACAATATGGTACATATATGTACATATGTAAGTGGTTGTGTCGAACAGGGTTACTCTACTGTATGGTATCTATGTTGTGTAAGTGGTAGTACAACACATGGTCACTTTACTATATTGTACATACAGTATGTTTGTGGTAGTACAATTCGTTGTTTCCCCTTGGCGGGCAGCATGGTAGTTTTAATCATAAATTTTAGTACTGTACTACATTTAATGTACCTGGTTTGCGGAAGCAGGAGATGCTTCACCCCATGGCTAGTTATAGTACAGTTATACTGTATAGTTGTTTGAACATCGCAGTGCAGTTAAGGTTTAACCATGTTTTTTTGATAATACAGTAAAGTTAAACTATACATTTTGTGATAATACAGTACAGATAAAATATATCGTTAGGCTATCTCTGCATATGGTTTAAAATGTGTTTGATGGTATAATATTACAGAGGTCAAGCTAGCAATGCTTCTGCAATGGTTCAGTTGTTTTAAAAGCTTCCGTGACGAGTAAATGGACGGCCGATGCTTTGTAAATATAGTCGCATTAGTATGCTCTTGTATATTTGGCTGTGTATCCAATTTAATAGTTCCCGTCTGCATATGAACCTTTGGGGAAGTGTTTTTAATACGTGGAAGTGACATAGTCGATGAGATTTAACACGAACCCGATGGATTACTTACAGGGTCACCGACAGCAAGGCCTGAGGCAGCTTCTGACTGATAGAGTTGGTCTGCAACGTCGGGATATAAGACAAATGTTTAAACCCCCTGACATCATTTACTCTGCACATATTCAATATTTATAACTGTGATTCCGTGGGTAATGATTGCTCTCGACAATTATCAATTACAGGAGTAGGAAAGGTGTAAAGAATAAAGTTGGCGTACATGTTTACGTGAACCATATACTATTCCGCAGGTAACCCCTTCCTTCGCGAGATGGGAAGATACGTGCGTCTACACCACCATAAGCCGATAGTAATCTAATTAGTGTTCAGTAGCCGAAATAAAACGTCGGAATGTATGGTCAGCTTGCAGTAACAATGAAATCACCCTATTTTTTGCATAACAATTATACTTAATTGATGTACACATATTGAGTAGCAAACATTCATAATTATTTAATAACATCAATATTGTATACATATTAAATAACAGTCGAACTTTATAGTAACAAAATAGCTGAAAACATATTTAGTAAAAAACATTCATACTTATTTAGTTAAAAACAGTCGTATACATATTTCGTAACAAAACAGGTGTATACATATTAAGTAACAAACAATCATACTTATTAAGTTATAAAACAATTGTATATGTAGTTAGTAACAGGCAGTCGTACCTTTTTAGTAGCACAGCAATTACAATAACAGAATAAGAATGATGGTCACTGCACTATTATACTTTTTGCAAAGACGACGATTTTTATTTCAAGATTCCTTTTAAGAAGTAACATACTAGTTACTCTTTCTTACGGCTTGGCATATCACTTTAGATTCACTATTAGTCTAAGTATTGGTGACTTTTCAAGTAATAAGCAATTAGTTAGGACGTGTAACGCAGGCCGTCGATAGCTTAATGACTGCATACGGTTTCATCATTGACAGGAGATATTCCGTCTTTGCATATTGGAAAGTTATCTTCTCTTGTGAGCTGGTATTGATTGTTACGTCATTGGTTTGTGATAGTAACGACATCAAGTTTTGAGAAAACGACGCAATTTTCTCACACAAACCAATGACGTAACAATCAATACCTGTTCACAAGAGAAGATAGCTCTGCAATACGCAAAGACGGAATACTGCTGGGTGGAACTTGTCATTTGGTGTCTCCTTAGTTTTTTAGTGTTAGATGGTATCTACTGCGACATCCATGTGCATTACCACTGCGGTATTTGATCACATATAACATGTTTTACGTGTGCTATTCTTTACACTTAATTGGTATGATAGGCATCATTTTAACGTTATGTTTATTACTCGTTAGAATATTTATTAAGTGGCAATATTGTTTTTTTCTGTGTAACATTGTCAATTAAAATCGAAGATTATTATCCCACACATCTTGTTCATAATATTTGACGTGAATTACTGGTAATTGGTGATGCTGTTAATGGTTTCTTGTTCCGAACTTTGTTTAACATACATGATGTGCTTTGAATTAATCGAGTAAGCGACTAATAATAGCGTTTATTGAAGTGTTTTATCACGAAATCGTGACTCTATAACATTATTTGATCTTGTCTGAAATACAGCGCCGTAATTCAATTTCATAGAACCACTAACTAAATAGAATGCATATACAAGCAACACGTTTTCACTTTTCAGCTGGAATGTCTGAATGGTTGGAAATCCATGTCCATATCATTGAAAGAGTTCTTAAGTTTCTGTTTAAAGTGTGTGTTTTTTTTTACAAATGCGTACAATTTGCTGGTCATAACATGTTAAGATGTCGTCTTTCGTCGTCTACACAAAAAGCCATAGACACGTCCACTTGTAATAGTAAGCAGGTAAATAATTGAGAGGCTTAAGTCACAGAAGTAAAATCAGGATTGTCCTTGAGACAGAATTCACTTATCGAATGGAAATATTGAAAAGAAAGAATTTTAAGGATTTCTGTTACTGTTCACCAGTCTCGGCACTATCCTGGTCAGACACGTGCCCTCGTCAATACGTCTCGGCCATATTAAGTTATATCTCCTTTGAGGCAACCACAGCCGGGTTGTCGCCCTTTTATTGAATCATGATCACATCTTTTGGACCAAGACTAGAACGAAGAAACATCCCTACTCCGGATAGAATGGTGTTATGTTGGGCCTTGCCAAATGTAAATTATGCCATGGTTTTATCAATTTATTTGCTAATTTTGATGCGGGAAAGCGTCATTGAACACATGGTAATCATAATATGAAGTTTGCAAGGACATTATCTCTAAATACTGTTATTATCTCTGTATTATCACCACGTCAGTATCTCTAAATAATGTTATAACCTTATATCACCGCAATAACTGTATACATGTTATTGCCAATGAAACGTGATTACGTCTCTGTATTGCTTTTAACGTATGCTGATAAGGTTAGATGTCTCTAAAGCTTTATACTTTCTGTATAACAGTACGCGGACTACTTCGGCTATTGCAATATACATGCACAAATCTATGACAGCTTCAGGATATGCCGGTTTGTCTATGCATACCAAAGAATGATATACGGATAAGTTTTATGGAGAACAATTAAGCAAATATCAAGTAGAAATGACAGCAAGATAAATTAAACTTTGTTTTTTTCAAGTATGTTTCATTATACTATGGGGGGAAAAGGCGAGTTTTTCCGTAATGTTTGCAGGATTAACCGGGCACAGGTAATTTCGTGGCGTCAAATCCAAAAACAAAAATCATATATACGAATGGTTTCTGTTTGACGTATGTTACATGTAACCCTAGAAAACACGACTCATTTTCCCGCAAGCGATTCTGTTCCACCATAGGTTAAACAGTTTCTTTAAAAGACAACAAAAAAGTAAGATAAACTTATTTTCGTGCTGTCTAATAGGAAAAAATAAGAAATGTATAGCACACTCTTAACATTTGAAGGAGCATGTTTGAAAAGAACAGCAGGGTTTCATACAAACATGAATGACAATGATTGCAGTTTTATTAAAATAAAGCTTTTAACTTGTGGCGTGATTTTACTTCCAGATAATGAACGTTCGCGTAAGTAGAATATTTGTCTCTAATGAATATTTATTTTTCATTTACCATTTTTTTTTCTTTTTCTTTTAGCTTCCTCCACTCTGTACTCTTTAATTTGTAGCGGTACTTTCAACGCCTGTAGCTGAACATTCCGCTTCAATATACTGTCTTACACGAGGTGTATTATTGTCACTCAGATTGACCAGAAATAGTTTATTAAGTGATGCTAAATGTACAAAAGTCACCGATCACATACAATGTATATCATAGAAACTGCAATAATGTACGTCATAAGCATTTCCAGTATTAATGGGTGTGTCAATGTTGTTTGTCTTGTAAATAATGTGTATGTATTTGTCTCTGTGTAATCATGTAAACATACCCTCTTAGGTTTATTATCATCAACCTTTTTAATGTGTCTCTTCTGCGCAATCTATTTTTTGTACATGTCTCCATTCTATTCAGATATCTTACGAAGAAATGTTCAGAGACAGAAAAATCGGCATTTTTTTAACCTTTTTTTTTGCACTTATATTTCATCAGAAACATCACATGCATTTGATACGCTATCCAGTGACATTTATTCTCCACACGTGACGATATTCCTGTTGACTATCATACGGATAGCGTGAACAGTTCTTTATCAATTGAAACCTACATTTTCCGCGTTCTATTAGGTGACATTAAATTTCATTTAGACTCATACACATGGACTGATATCCTTTTGAGGTCGATGATAACTGTTAATGATCTGTATAAGTCGTCTCACATTTAAATAACACGTTGAAGAGGGCGCTTTCATGTTAATATCTGGTTTGAGATTGGACAGATGCCCTACTTAATTGCACCCATTAGAATTCCCCCAGCCTAACGCAGTGTAAGACACAATCTTTCAACCAAACAATAACTTACTTTACCAGACGTTATTCTGTAGTACAATGGAGTAGATACCATCACGTGATCAATGTCACTTTAAATAAGACCTCGTTATTTCACCGATCAGTCCTAGAAGGACGAAAAAGCTGTTCGATGCAGTGTAATTCACTTTCGGAATACTGTATATTTGGCTAGTTTGGTATGGGTGCAATTATCGGTGTGCTTCGTTCATCTTTCAAGATACAAGGTGGTAGACTCTCTCTGCGGGTTGATGTCTTTGTCCCCCAAGTTAACCTGAACCTTGCAAGCTTTAGGTTGCTTATTCTAGTAGCCACACGGTTATTCATTTACACACTTTACTCATTATCTAATTAGTCCTCTAAATATTGAAATTCATGACATTAAGTAGTTTTACACACGTAACTCCCTTTCTGTTTCAATATTTGTTTAGACCACTTTGGACGTCCAACTTTGTAGCCCGTAGCATCGCAAATAAGTCCTAGAAAGGACAAAGCAGCTGTGTGAAGCAGTGTGATTCATTGTTGACATACTGTATTATTATGAAAATTGAAAGGTACAATTACAAATGAATCTATGTGTGTTTGTTACGTTCAACTTTAATAATGCAGAGGTTATAAAGGATTTTAGCAGTCTAAACGAAGAAAGGGGGATTTTAATATATGTCAGCGGTAGGTGAGGTGATATATGAAACAATGGGCGTTATGTCACGATTTTACTGCGTATGCATATGTGTGGTGTTACATCGAGGATTTACTGTTTATATATAGATAACAATATTAAAAGAAAGAAATACTAGAATTACATATCTCTGAAATGCTTAATTCCATATCACATTGTGAAGCCAGTTACTGATATCAAATCAGCATTTACATGTAAACTATGTCTTGTACATGTAACACTGGTACTTGAACGCGCATAGACAGAGATAATAAGTTTCTGGTTCTTTACATCTTTAAACATATTTTATACTTAATATAACAAGTTACCAAATAACTTTCTAAAGGATGCAATAACATTACGTGATTTGAGTATAAATATAGTATGAATGTCACTTGACATCTTGGTCTACTATCGCGAGTTAACAATATATGTTGTTGATTTGTCTTTTAAAGAGGTCCATTTTATTACAAGCTCAATGGCAATGAGTAACAACATTTATCTTTATTGTATATACTAATGCTATTTTTTTTTACAGTTTAGTGTGAGCAAATCAGTTCACGATGAAACGGCATTACTCAACTTCACCTTGGACTAATGTTTTCGTATAAAGCATTAAGACCCTTAAGGATAGCAATTAGCGACAATAACAGGTTTAAACTATGTTTATGAGTTTGTCGAATATACATGTATATATTTCATAAACTGTCGTTTAAATTCGCAGTTGTTTGCAATCGTACTTGACATCTGTTTTCGTGCGTTGTACAACTTAATCAATACAAAAGAGGCCATTTCGATAAATTAAGGGTCGAACAGACGAAAAAATAAAGGAACATGTTTGAATTGAAAAGCAAATGTTGTTATGCTATATTTTTCAACAGTCAGCAGCTTTCATGTAGTAGAATTTTAGTGATACATGTATTAACAATTTCTAAAAGAGATTTTTGAAATTTGTTATATTAAGGTAAATACATCTCGTGTTCGCTGAATGTCAGTGGAGTCTAATAGCAAGTATTTTATTGTAAATGGTTCGTGACATTTCTGTGTACTGTGTAGGTAATGTCAAAGTACAAGTGACGATCCTTTAATGAAGAAAGGTTAACACTTTCTCGGTCCAGGCGAGACGGGATCTCCGTGTCAGTTGCATGTCGGATCAGATTAGCCTTATGATGAACGGCTCGACTCAGGTCACCCTACCAGACTCTCTTTGATGTCCTAGATTATACACCAGATAACTAAAAACGACGCGAAATCAGCTTTACGGAGAACATTGCCTGTATTGAAATGGGTGGAGAACAAACAGTCAAAGGAAATAGTGGAGATTGTATCAAAGTAGACATGCTTTCATCATTGATATTGGAGCTAACAAAACCCCAAAAGATATTTAGTCAATGAAACGTTTCTCTGTATGCGTATCAAAGTATTGCAGAAGGATCAAGACGCCCCATAAACGCAGACAGTGTGTCAACAGAACCCTTCACTGATCTGTGAATATATAATGAATATATTAGTTAAAACATATCCTATTTATGATAGATGTGAAGTAAAATTTAAGATATATTTTTAGATCACAAACTCCATTCTGCCCTACATACATGTTTTATGATCAGAATAGACTGGTTTAAAGTAGAGGTGACACATATATGGTAGACACAAACTCTCGTATATTTACGAGGTTTTGTTTTCCTTTATAATTTGTTTGATGATTAGGCAGAAGCATTCTGCCTTTTAAATGCTTGGACGACAAACTCATTTCTTAATTAATCTAGTTAACAAACTCGTTATAGGAGGAAGTCAAATATAAAAAAGTATGAATCAAACGATGTATATGCAATATCCTTGCTCATCATTAAACGTACACCGGGAACGTTAATCATTTGGCAACTACTTATTTAACAATTATACACTAAGTAATGTTGTATACAATCATGGACCTTTGATGGAGTCAGTTTGCAGTTTTATTACCCACGGAAAATATATGTTCATAAGACTTTTATACATCTTCTTTAATTTGACAGTGATTAGTGTTGATTAATTGAAATAACCATTGTATATTTTATCTAATTATCCATTAATGTCTTTTAAAAAGCACTTTATAGTCTTTCTGCATATCATTATTATCATCTGGATATACAATCAACATTGATGTGTAGACTGCTATACGTAAATAACATTTACAATAAACAGGGACTTTTAATTTTCTGAAATAAATCTTGTTTTCGTTTTCTCTGTTCCAGGAACCTCTATTCCAGATGAGCGAGAAAGCCAAGCAGCACACCTTACTTCGAACTCTGTGTTACTCTTTCTATCATTATTACTGGCGATAAGATGACATAACCATCAAGTCTAATCACCTACTGAAATGTGCCTTTACTCTGGATATACACCTCTTGTAAATTCGTCCAAACATGCCACAGCGTTCACCGCTCCGGAACTAGGGTTTATTTTTCGCCCAAGTATGGGTAAAGTGGGACGGGACTAATGGTGAAATGTGGTCGCGTTAATATCATACACGGACCCAAATCATGGACGTGCGTGCTGACCACACTCGTTGACAGAGGACTGTGACTTATACCCATTCTGTCCTGGGTACAGTTTTCTCCGAAAGGTACTGATGTTACAAGTTGACATTATCAAAATGTGTTGGCTTATTAAGGCTACTAGTGTGAAAGTATGCAACATGACGGTATATAGTTCACCGACATGTCTACTGGTAGTGCCAGTCTATACCGTCTAAGCGGCGAATGTGGAATTCTGTTCACCTCTTAATGACGTTGGAAAAACGACATATTAATTAGATTATTGAGAGAACTGAAGATGTTTTACATGCATGACCCAAACCAGCGACTTAACGTGTGGCACGTCGTGCACTATGCACCATGCAACACGTAGTCATTGACTGTAAGCCAATAGCAAGCAAACCAACACATGACGGATTCCATAAGCCTCTATCCATATAAGGTGTCGCTCGTTTTATAAGACAGTCCGGAGAGTATGAAACGCAAATATAAAGAAACAAATTAGTCAATGTTGTGACACAAACGTGAACTCCCCTATTTATTTCTCAAAAACCAAATAATATGAATGAACACAAAATGTATTTCATATCATCCTTTTGTACCATCTATTCTCAGGTTGGCTCTGACTCGTCTCATTAGGGACCTTATATTTTGCAGCACTGCAAAGATCGTTGTAATAATGTGATTATTTAATAAATATCATACCAGACTTGTGTAAAGTTATACTGGAAAGTAAACGGGAAAAATAATATCAGCTTATAATATTTACAACAGTTTTGCAAAAAGTTATTTGCATAATAGGAATATCATACTGATATGTTTTCCATATATTTGTTTTTCCAAGTTAATGTGCAATATTTTAGTATTATTATCATAAAGGTTTATGTTTACTCTACCTATGCCGGGTATCTGCAGTTATAATATACTAATTATATGGTATCGCATTTTGTTGAAGAATATGTATTCATTATAATAAGTAACAATGCTGTATCATTTCATACATGGTCATTCATTATTATGTGAGCAACATTACTTTGGCTAGGTGAAACATTGACAAAAGCATGATATTCATATTTTCCTTCATTTACGTTATTGTAATCGAGGGTGTCAGTGAAAAACTATGATGACAGTGTTATGTGTAAACCTGAATGCCCAAAAATGAAGAAAAACAAATTCAGGTCCCTCCGCTTTAATAAGTCAATAGCCAATGATACAAAAGACAAACGATTCTCAATCAATCCTTCTGTATAGTCTAATAGCCATGTTGTACGCCAGGGTGCCGCGGTGATAAAGTGCTTAAGGCGTTCGACATTCTGCTACCTCTAGCCTTCCACCACTGTGTCGCGGGTTCGAGACCTAAGGCCGGTAGTCAACAGGTACTGGCCGTAGGTCGTTGGTTTTTCTCCGGGAACTCCAGCTTTCCTCCACCACCAAAATCTTGCTCGTCCGTTAATGACCATAGCTGTTAATTAGACGCAAAACATAAACAAACCAAACAAATAAACAAACCAAATACTAATAACCTTTGAACAAACTGACCATGAACAATGTGCTGGTGATGGATGGGGTTCCTTACATTGATTAAACGCCTTCCATTATGATAAAGCTGTTCTTGTGTTTACGCGAATTGAATATCTAGACAGCTGCAATTATGAACCTCCATAAAGACTGAGTCTGTAATTAATTTAATGTCTATCATGAAAAGAATATACCACTGCTTGGATAATCAACACTTTTTTTTGTACACATAGATCTTTATGTACTAAATGTATGATAAATATTCACGTTCTAATCATTATATTTCAATTAACGGGTTCGAATATTTTAATGTTGTTTTCCTTTACCAGCAAAATAACGATATTGAAACAGGATCAACCTTGAGCTTCATTGTATTTGTATTGAAAGATACATGTTTCTGTAGTAGAACAAGAAGGTAAGCTATATGTTCGTTAGATAATTACGATACACGTATGTGTATCTCAATGTCCTATTTACCGCCAGTTTTGTATCTCAACGTGTATATGTACAATGCATATACATGTATTGACTTGTAAGCATTCTGTTCAAGCATTACGTTTATTCTTTACTAGAAACCGGTGACGTCATCCATGCTTTCTCTCCTGTTAAACATTCAAAATATATGACCGCAAATCAGTTGATATTATGTTTTAGATTGATTTTAAATTTGGATGATTATCCTCAAATCTATGTACTTGAACAATATAAAGGCGATAACCGTCAGTTTCATCGAAATTGATGAATATGGTTATTTTGTGGTTCGTCGCAATACCAAAATTATGTGCCGTCAATAGAGTACTTAATAGAAAAAGGAGTACAGAAGAACATATTTAAAACAGTAGTTAGTTGATGCAGAATGCCAAAACGAGAGAATTTTTTCCCCATACCATATAGAATTTTTCGTATATTTAGGACTCATCAGTGGTGTTTAAGATTCAATGTATTACCTTTTACATTTTGTATGACGAACTACTCTCAAAAATATACAGAAATTCAGCGAAAGAGGATATGCCCTTTTCAAACCTTTCTGGCGTTTGGAAATGACAATATTTGGCTACACCGGACGACTAAGTGTGTCGATTGTTGGACAGTTTAGAAGCCGTAACATAGTATTCGTAAGTTGATCTGTAAATAATTGCATAAATAATCGCAAGAAATACGAACAATTAATTTGAACGTTCTTAACAATGCTATCGATTCCTTCAGGGCACGTTAAATGCTTCAGTATTATTAGTTCGTCGTGTTGTGTTTTACACAGGTACGATGTCATTACACGTGAAATAGTTCTGTACCATTTTAAAGTATTCACCTATGCATACATCGTCATGACTGCTGTTACAGTTACTTAACTGCATTTTAGTTGAGGATTTTATTTCACAAAGTTATTAATAGGAATATTTATATTGTACTTTCGCATAAGTAATAATGACTTTTTTTAGTTTTAACCGTTCACAAATCCAATATTAGCTTGTTATGCATGTAAAGCTTAACGCAAGCTATCTCACAAAAAAATATTACAACAATTGTTTATACTACAGCATTTTTGCAGAAAACTTTTTTTAAGTTTATTTGTTCACACAGATATTGTGCAGCTACGAACAGGTTAAACAGACATATTGTTGGACTGCAATATATGTTATATGTTATTTCACTAATATTCATACACATAAACCATGCCCGGCAGGCCGTGTTCCGTCGTGATAAAACAAAGCTTCGATATCACAAAAAAAATAAGTTGCATTTATTGCTTTAAGTACAGGCTGAATTGAAGACATGATTCTGGTCTGAAAAACTTTCGAACGCTTGTTTACATAAAACTGTCATTATCGTAAATCAATGTCGCATTTGTACCGTTTGATACAGTTTGATTATGTAGTGTTTTAATATAAGTTATATATATATATATCTGCATATGTTATATTGATATACATGCCGTGAAAATGTACGTGTAAATGTATGTGAATGCGCGTGCGTGTTTATAAACGTACAATACTCCACCCTACATTCGTGTATTCTGTTTGTATATAGGTCCCCAAATGTGTATGATTGAACAGTTATATTCATGTCAGTCTGATGGTTAAGTTGGACAATGGAGAAACTGTGGACAGACTGACAAACTCTTTTTTACTGTGATAATTGGTGTGTGAGTATTTGTTGAAATGATAAAAAATAAATTAACAAACCTCATTCTTATACTGCATTGTCTCGTCCTTGTTTTTGATACTGAAACAACAATTGTGTTGACGTTGCTGATAAATTGTATATATATGTTCAATTCTTGACCAGGACAAGATATCACCAAGAACACATCAACATAAATGTTTTTTGTCAAACCATGCAAATATATATCGTACATGCACATTCTTAAGATATAAATCCCCTATACCTCGAAACAACAAGATACCTTTTCCTCATAAATGTATTTACATTGTTTACTTATATAAACAGGCTTCCTTACCATCAGTCGCTGGGGAATCTCTTGATAACTTGCTGCCGTCAGAATGAAAACATTTTGGAATTAGACTTGAAAATCGTGCTTCCGTGCTTGTCTGTGTTTACTTTGAACTACACGAGTTATTTCGAGGAAAGATTTGTATTTTATCTTTTATTATTAGGCACACAAAAATGGATTCAAAAATAAAGAAAAGAGAGGGATTTTACTTTATTTTTTTTGTAATTAGCAAAAAGGATCCTAATGGAGTATCAGAAAATCGACAAAGGTTCTCAGAAATATGTAAAAATTTAAGTGCTTAATATCGAAAGTTTTAATAAAAAATATTTCAGTGCTACCTATTCATCATACTGGTGGTTTGCATATCGTTCTTGAAATACTACATTGATTTTTGTATCCATTTGTACGGAAGATTATCAAGACAAACATATTAGAATGTGATTGCAGCTTGTGATTAGTACAGCGTCCTGACAAGCATTACTACGAATATTTGGGAACACGTGAACCTTAATTCGCCATGTAAAGCACGGCAAGTCCAAAAATACTATGTCTTGCTCTAAAACATAATTCTTACGAGATATCAATACCATATCATGATAACACATTGATTCCTGATACAATTATTCCTATTATGTGTGGACAACACCTTGTGAGTTACATGGACTTGCGTTTGGTTTTATACTTAAATAAAATACTCATTCAATGCTCACTGTTTATGCTAGTGTTTATGTTTAGTGGGACACAGAAGGTTTTTCCCCAGAACATGCTGGGGTTTCGCTGTCTACACAAATACAGACGTAAAATAACATACTATGCGAATGCACTAATTTAAGGACATACCAACATACATACAGGTCTCTTATAAAGAGCCCTGTGGTCAAACAGATAACTAAATAATTAATATGAATGTGTAATGCCATGTTTACCAAGACGGTTGATTTATGTTTATACACACACAAATCAATTTGGTCCATCCTATAATCGGAGCTGTATGACCTATATCCGGGTCCCTAGGGACCCTAGCAGACCACTCTACACACGGGCATGCTACAAAGATATTCTACAATGTTCCGACACTCAAATCACATTATAATAAGATCGTCAGTAGATAATGGCGAATGATCTGTAAAATTGTATTGTATGCATACATTATACACCGATAATGCAGGCAAAACACCTAGTATTGTATCGCGTTATCCGGAATACGTCAGTCTTATTTCATCTACGGTACCAGATCAAAGAGAACAAGTAAGTTGGAAATATAATATACAATATATATATGTAACACAGAGCCTACACACAGGGAAATAATCGGAATTAAAATTGATACGACAAGACAATAAACGGAAATTGTGACACATCAAACAAAAGGTTATGAACCCCACAAGAGTCTCTGTGAAACAAACTCTTGTATCTTAATGTAAGATAATGTTAACTGTTGACAGGGACGTATCAGTGTGATATTCTAGAACAGATCACCAACTCGTAACGTTGACATATTTTGTAATTCACTGTGTCCTTTCTGATGTACAATTTCCTGACTTATCTTAGTGTTGCAAAGATGAGACCGGATATATCCGTTGTATAAGACGCCCCGTTTGCAACTGAGAAACATATTCCGTCTGATCATCTACAATGGACACCCCATTTCCCGACATTTCGATTACCTCGTGTTCTGTTAAAAAGAGTGAAGGGTTAGTGAATCATTGCAATGAAAATAAGGCAGTGGAGCTCCGTATAGTTAGTCGAAAATTCCATTTAATCAGTGAAATACGAAACTGAAATGATAATTCTGTTAAACACAACTATATAATTTCATTTCAAATATATTTTATTGATTAAACGAAAGGATTGAGCAACACGCTTTGCCTATATAAGCTCTCTCCATGGCTTCCAGCATACTTTTGATAGTTGAAGACATTGCACAGAATAGTTACATACATACATTATATTTAACTCATCTCAAGACACTTGGGTACATTTTTTGCGAGGTAATATACAGTCATTAGGCTGGATTAATATTTTCAGGTTTCTACAAAATTACATTATTTATTGTGATACATGGACTTAAGATAAAAAAAAAAAACGTAATAAAAATTAAAAAAATATATATATATAATTTCATAGATGAAATAGCGTAAATATACATATACACATTTAAAATTTCCAATTACTTGTTTAGTGTCATTAAATCACATGAATTAAATCGCTCAAATGATAATGTTGTAACGTATTGGGTTGCGCACGAATATACATAGATCAAGTACTCATACCCTAACTGGAGATGAATAATGACATTGACAATCAAGGCAACTGATTTACTTTTCACTTGAATGTCATGCTTCCAAGTGCTATCTTATTATCTAACTAACACCTCAAAAATAACATTATAGGATATTATGACGATGGATTCTGTTCCAAAACCAATTTCTTAGAAAATCGCCAGTGATATCTTTGAAGATAAAAGCAGACGATAACAGCTGAGTGGAGCGTCGACAACAGCTCTATATCATCAACATCTTTTACCTGCTTCAAGCTTATCCTGAGACTCAACCAAACATAGAAATTTTATAATTTGGACCTGATGCTTTGAAGAAGAAATGTTGCTACATGTAATAGGTCAAACATGTATCGACAGATGGTATAACAGTCCAGCAAAGACAAAGTGGGGAAAATACACATTACCAATAAAAACGAACATTTAAATTGATTATATATAAAGATTGACCATCAGATCGATTATTGATGTTTTTTTGTTGACTTTCCTGAGGAGTGAAATATGAACTCAAAAGACTTTACACATATCAAAAGTAAATGAAAGATTAAAATTGGCAAAATGTTAATATAATAATTGTACAAGAAGTGTAAACGATAAATGCTATTATAGAGGCAATTTTCCTGCATGTACTTAATAATGGTAATCAATCAAATGAAGACTTGAAAAATATACAGTATTGCAACAAATGAATCAATACAGAGTGTTTTCATGTTTGTACATTTATGTTTGTGTTATGTAAGAGACAACAAAATTGAAACGTTCAGAACGACGTTTAAATTATTGAATTAACTACATGTATATTGCAGCAAGTAAAATAATAAAGAAATTGTGTCGATGTCTATCGCGTGCAGGTCTTCTATTTCATAGAATTGATACACAACTTCGCACCACAGTATCTAAACGCTCCTTATTCGACAATATATACAGGAGTACTTCATGAAACTGTCCATTTGTGCCTGGCGTAAAATGGAAACACCTACTTGTCAATATAGCTACTAGATAAATGCTTATCAATAATTTTAAGTAATTAATTAGTGTTATTTTATCATAAAGATAGAGTTGTGTTCGTCATGATTAGACCGACTGCCCTTTGATTAGTCATACAAATATCAACTTGGGGAAATCAGGTGATGCCACATGGGAATCGCAATAAACCCTAATTTTACAACTTACATACACTAAACGAACAAACAGAATATTGTTTTCCCACTATATAGTTTTTTTCGACGACTCTGTTCACTTCAGCCTCCTCTTAGTTCACTCCTGTGTGGCATATTTCCACTTCCATCTCTTTTTAGTTTATTCCTGCGTGACGTGTTTTAAAATGTTTAGGAATACAACTACCCTGCCATGTAGTAACAAACACTTTTACGAAATATCAGATTTGCCTCAAATTGTTTGAGGGATTAATTATGTCTTCTCATTACTTCTTGTGTCTCTTAGACTCTTGTTGAGTCTTTTCCAATATGTATTGTTGCCTTCTGTGATGACGCTGTAATAAATTGTTTTGCTATTTTACTGATCATTCTGACAAGCATACTTATTAATTTAATGCATGGCAATATTGGAAAGGAGCAAAGACATCTAGCAGAACTACCTTTACGGCTGCTATCTAGAATGAAGTTAAGCTATTAATCAGTTTGCTTCTTAATATTTTCTTAGTAACATACTGTATGTATATTCCACATTTCAGCTTCAACGAAAATCTGTTAAACGGTTGGTCGATATTTAATAGAATGAATAGAAGTGGAAGAAAATGACTTTTTCAGCTTTCTCATCTATCACACGATAGTGTGAAACTCCCCAAAGGGGAGGAGGTGATGTGCTGACATGCTCGCGCGGGGTGGTACTTCCGTTTCCATTCCGCACCATCCTAGCGTGTTGATTTATCTTTGTTCGCTGTCAAGAAACGCCAAACACTAAATGATAAGTAAGGCCATAAAGGAAAAAAACACACATCGATTTATTCGTCAATATTAAGCAGTTTTACATATCCACACAACGTAAAATGTATCCCTTAGGAACTGTATGAACCCGTTTGTTTAAGTTGAGTGTTTGATTTCTTGTTTTCAGCTACTGGGTTGAGAAACAGTTAAGGAAAAATAAAACTGACATTATGAAATATATATGTTCATATAAAATACGTATTGAAAAACAATTTCTCCATGATTGAAATTCAAAATGTCTGACATCGTATACTTAGATGTCTGACAGATCTACGGCTGATATACGAGAAAGTACAGACCCCTAAGTCTCCTATTGCATTTTTTCATAAACGTTTCAAAAACAAACGTCATTCATGTTTCGATAAATGTTATTATCTTGAACACGTACACTATTTTCATACTGCCGCTGGCGTCAGGGTCTCGACGGTATCACATCGAACGAGTTTGCTATTAATCTGAAATGAACCAAATATACTGTAAGTGCACATTGTATAAAATGTATACAAGTAATTATCCAAAATTGGATATCCCATTGTAGATGTCAGTTTAGTGTATTCGATTACGCGAGAAAGTAGTATAGTTTATTTTAGCTCATATATTTCATGATGACTTTTAAGAACGATTATAGCGAAAAGAAGAAAACTATTATGGACCAAATCAGAACCAACAGTTGATAATAAGACAATACACTGATACAAATTAAATACGTTGTTATTGTCAACACGGCATCACCATGGACGTTAATTCCTTATAAAGAGTATGGTTTTGTACAAAGAATGACAGCTTTAAGGTGTGGTCTTAAAATGTTTGTCTCTACGTCCTCTTTCTAGTTGCTGATTTCTATGAAAGGAGGGGATCCCATGGTAGCCCTGATATACTTCTAGACAACCGATTTATCGGCTCATCACGAATGGCATATACATGTAAAATGTATAAAGATAGCACGGCATTATTTTTCAACAATTACTTGACATTTATAATGTATTATTTAGAGTGATACAATCATGTTGCTTTGTATGAGGTCGATGGATGTACGAGACACTTCCAGGCTGATGAGTTGTCTAGATCCCTGAAGACAGTTTAACGACACACTGCTGGCAATGACGTGCACAAATGATACCACATCGTTATACAACTAATTAGAAAGAATTGGCGTCCTTGGTTAACTATAAAGACATACACTTTTTGTTTTTCGATTATCGGCCTTCTCGCCAAAACATCATCATTTAGACCCTTACCTATGATGACAGGCAGTGTCACGGCTTCGTTTCATAGCTGATGGCGAGGTATCAATTTTAATGTCAGGGTCATCTATAAATTTTAATTCATCATTTATTCGAAATATGAAATGAAATTATATAACGTGTCACCATATTGTTAAACTCCATTCTTCATTGAAACGATAAAAAAAATGTTTTTGAGGGAAATACATTATGCTTATACTTGTATCAACATTTCTACATTTAAACTAAGGAACAAATGATTTAGTGTAACTAATCTATTTAGATATATTTTTGTTTCTAAACATTTCAACCAACTATTGACATAATGTAATGTGAAGCAGACCAATGAAATTGATATCGAAATATCCTGCACAGTTACGAGATCTTACCTCCGGAATGAGGTTTCCTGTAGGAGGATTGACGTTAAATTCTTTGAAGACGACTCTTCAAAGGTATAATGTTCAAAGGTCATATGAAGAAGCAATGATCATATGTTACAATGGCATCAACTGATGGTAGTGCATAACTTCGTTGGTTAACTTATGATAAAGTAAAAAACAGTACCGTATTAGGATATACTTCTTAACGAGGACTTTGTCTTACATATATTAAATATAAGCTCGTTAAAGGAAACAAAAAGTTATTCTAGGTATTCATGGACTTATATTGGGTATTATATACTTAACACAGAACTGAACAAATTACTAAATATAGAACTGTACAAAATACATGACGATTGTGCTGAACAACTACGTGAAATGGATAAATATACAATTTAATATAGGATGGTACAAATGTTGGAATACACAGAACTCCACTGCGTAGCGTACTTTTAAAACAGGGACGTTCATTGGCTACCCAGTGTAACATTTGTAATATATTGAAATAAACTAACATGTCATTGCAATATACATGTACACTATACTAAATGTGATCCTTATAATACCCTACTACTTGTAGGTGCATGGCTGATCATCGCAACAAAACTAGTGTTCAGCAAATTAAAAAAGGCTTTTTAATTACTTCAGGCAAACACAGGTCTATAAATTTGCAATTCAATCACATCTGAATTTCCAATGGCCGCTAAATTATGTGTTAATGCACTTAACATCGTGTGACAAAGTTCCATTGCACGGTTTAATGTTTTCCCTAGAGGTATGATTGTTGGAATTTTAAAACGTATTTGCATTGAAGAAAAAATAATTTATCATAGCTGTAGCGGGAAATTTGTTTCGAACATGGTTGATAACGTATTAATCCGACAAAAACACCATGACTTAATTTAGTCTTCGTCACTAAAGGATGTGTTTCTGATTGCTAAACGTCCCCGGATATGTATCAGTGGTTAGCACGTAAATGTGTTGATCGGAATCTTTCATATGACTTGCAATTAGGCTTACACGTTCGTCGTTTGAGTGTTGCAGGATTTAATTGCTGTTTAGCTGTGATGGGGACAGCACCGGGGCGACATATTTCCGCTACGAGGTCCCATCAAGTGACGCTGTTCTACTTGCAGTGAGGTAACACGGTCTTTGTCTATGATAAAATAGTTTAGTTCGGCCATTACGATACAGGTAGTTAAAAACATAGCTTCTCACGATACATTTGTCGGCAGTCGCAGAGAATAGTTCCAAATGTAAAAGAGGTACACATTTTCTTTATATTACAGATGCCACCATAACAGATGTCACATGTGTTGGAAGGGACAAATACCTATCATGGTTTACCTTGATTCAGTCCGAATGATTAACGGTTGTTTATGATTTATTTCGGATTTTTATTGGTGTTACTTGTATGTTTGTTTGTTTATTTTGGGATTCAACGTACTTGCAACAGCAAGTCACATGAAATCGGGAGCCTAGAGAGACTCCGCCGAAAATTGAATGTAGATGGAATGGAGATGTGTCGGTGGGTAGCTTACCAATACTGGTATATTGGATGTCTTCTTGGGACACAGTAATCGCCTTTTACTATAAAAATGCAGTGGAAAATAACAGGTTTATTCTTGATTTCCTCAATGCTTCATCCGCGATTCTTCAGAGGATCACACGTTTGTCGCCTCTTACGATCATGCAGTGGAATGCAGCAGAACATTTCTTTACCCGAACATGCATGGCTTATTTTGATGTTACGTTGTTACATCATGTTTCAGTATTTTGTATCTACTGTTACATGTACTTATGCCATCTCTTTGTGTAGTGATATGATGGTAATATGGGTGTACAATATTAGGTTTCATTTTGGTTGTCGTCTAGCAACATGCCCCACTTAATGTTTATTCTCACTTTATCTGATGAAAGAGAAAGACATTTGCGTATATGAAACATGAAACATTACACATAGAAACACCATGCACAAATATATCAACAGTTTCATATTAACGTTAAAACGTCCCTCCGGCTCCAGACAATGTTTTTCGACATTTAACATTCATTCAACGGCTGAAATCGTGTCAATACGAATACCTGGAGAAACACTGCATGAACACAATTCAGCCATTGCAAAATCCTATTTCCGAAACTGGATGTCGCTGTCTTTGAGTTATTACAAATGTTTTATAAAGGAAACTAGAAAACGTCTAGAAGACCCTGCGAATTTAAAGCGCTTTACAGTATTCAAGATACCCTACAAACCAAAGGTATCTAGCAGGATTGCTCACACATCCATATACTGCGTTTCAAAACGCTTAACTACCATAGCTAACACTATATGTGATCCGCTTTGTGTGCGGTCTAATATACAGTATGGTTTAGTGGTTCTTAAACAGGTGTTTTGAATGATGGCAATAACGTTTAATGTGTTCAGTTGTAGACTTAACGACAGAGAACAGGAATTATTGAGACAGCATGAGTGCAATGGAATTGCCGTCCATGGCTTAATGACTGATCTCAATGTCCCGGTGTTTGAAAGTGTTAGTTAATGAGATTTCCCATAGGACAATAGTAAACTATGTCCTTTGCTTTCATGAACTCATACGATGCTACAGGCTTTATGTTATGTTATGTATGTATATTTTCTAAATATACGTAATACCAGCATTACTCTCTGTGATGTAATTTAAAAAACTCTTTTATGTTTATAAATCCCCCTTTAGAATTTGAAAGAAGCCATAATCTATGTTTCAAAAATGAGGTTCGACAAAGGATCCGCGTGAATTTTGAAAGTCACTGAATATGTACCTGCTGCGTATACATGTTTAACACCATTACTTGACGAGCTGAAATGATGTTCATATCACTGTTTGGAGTGCTAGATTTTCATACTTTAACATGCTTGCACATACTGTCAGGTAATTTCGTCAAAAGCAAAAGTGTATATCATTAAAAAGAAAACAGTTCTAAATATTCCGTTACATAGTACCACATTGTAGAAGGAAATAAAACTCTTTTTGAAAAGAAATGATTATTTAACATTTGAATGCGTATCACGTGCAATGGACATTTTCCTACTTGCCGTCGTTGCGTGAGACCCTTATCCACTCAAACCATATGGAAGACATGGATGGCGTATTGGATGATTTGGTTCTACTGTTCTGTTAAAAATTGTTTGTATAAGCAAAAACAAAACGTAAGTGAGGTTTTGATTACACTGTTGGCTTAAACGACTGACGATAAATTCGTAGAACCGTACCACTTAACCTTGTACTGAAATACGAATACGGCTATTAAATTGTTACAAATCATCACAGAAATATCCTGCAAATAGGTTTACATACGATTCAATGAGGCAGATATATAACTTATATGTTTATTCACTGGAATACGTAGTATTCGTGGAAGCTTGCGATTCGTTTTTGTTTTGTGCGCACCAAGGTAAGACATGAACAACTTTTCACCAATATGCTTGTCACGTTTTAATACTGGTCCTGGGACATTAATCACGATACCAGGAGCATTGAGATGCACACGAACGTGTGATACCGTGTAATTCCTGTTAATTATTCTGTATACGTGATGTTAAATGCGCTTCACTCCTGATAGGGCCTACATGATAGTCCACTAGGGAGAGCTGCAAGCAACTGACTTCCTGAAGGCAGCCTTTCTATCTAACATTCAGCAATGCAAAGTGCAAAAAATATTGCGTCTTATCTTTATACTGGTCATGCTGCAGGCAAGCAGTGTCCTATTTGCATATTTGATTAATTAAGAAGCTTTGAGGTGTTAACATATATGGACAGAGGGCAATTGATTTGTAACACATCGGCGCTTACATTATGCAATATGTGAAATAGTCAGGTCGAATAATTAGAGTTTTAATTCATTTAATTCATCCACGCAGTGTACGTATGTGCATGAAATGTCACTCATAGTTTGCTTTCATATACTAATTATTATTATTGCTTTGAGGTAGATCATGAAGTTAACCCGCCTACACGTATCACACTTTTTGCAGTTCTGATCTTGAACTCAATTAAGGTGTTAAAATAGTCAATGAGCAAACACTTATATGTTTACCAATTGACTTAATCGTGTATCGTTGCAAGTAATTGATCAACATTTGGCATCTAACAAATCAACAACACTGTACATGTAACATACTTCAGAGTCATGTATTGTACATGTTCACTTCAACTCATAAAAACTGACAATGACAACTTCAGAAAAGAACAAAAAACACAATCAGACTAGTTAATATTAAATCCTTCTACTACGATGAATATATGAACCAATATGTATATACATTAATTCAGATTCATTTAATGCACATCTAAATGATAGCCCCACTTGTATATGTGGTCCCCCCTTCGAAGATCGTGATCATTTTTCCTGCACTATCCTTTTTATACTAACCAAAGACTAATATTACTTAACTCTCTGTCAGCGATGAGTGATGCTAGTCCACTTAATACCCAAACTTTTATTTATGGTTTTCAATCACGAAACGTATATATGAATATAAATATTATGGAGACGGTTCATAATTACATTAGAGATACCAGAATTTGTATTAGATTCTCAAATAGCTTTGTAAAATAATCTCTTTTACAACAATTGCGATATTTTAAATATGTATTGTCAAATCAAATTCAAAGTACAAATAATCTCTTATTTTAATACTTAAAGAAACAACTGTAAAAGTAACTTTTCTATGATATGCATATACTGTTATGTTTTGTAAGGAAAGGGCTTATATCGGTTATGCCTGTTGTCCATTAATTTTGTACATAAGATCAGTACAATAGAATATTCTGAAAGAAAACGAAATGTATATACAAACATATTGCAGAGCAATGTACATGTACATTATGTTTAGATCTTTACTTTAAAATTTACAGTTAATGACACACCATGATTTTTATTGCAAGCATATAATTTATCTTTATCTTTAATATGACTGCAAGAGAGGTGACGGCGAAAATGGTATTGACTTCAACACTAATAGCAGTGACTTTCAGAGAATTCGGGGAAAATATAAACCGTGGTACTCATTGTCGTGACTGTGAGAAAGCCACAGAACATTATTCATAATCTAAAAAGGATTATCGTATCTATTTAACATCGGAAATAACGATTATCTACCTTTTACGCGATAGTCAAAATTGTCTTAGAGTTGAAATGTTATTTAATGTTATTCCGATCGTCTTGGATATTGGACAAATGACGAAAATGTCACTGGCTATAATTTTGATAGTTATGGCTCTCAATAAACCTACGATACTTTTTTTTATAATTGTATTGCACTTACTAAAAAGACAATATCCTGAATAATTTATATTATGTTTCAGTTGTCACTACAGTAAAACAATCCCAATGAGCAGACCAACAGAAACAAAACTGTTGTACATGAATGTTTTAAGGCGCGTTGCTCTCTTTGATACTGGCATGGCTTCTTGGTTACAGATGTATTATGTACAAGAGGCAGCAGCAGCGAAAGATGCTGGATCTATGTCATGAGTCGGACAATATAGTCACCAAGGCGGAAGCCGGATTGCTTCTCCGAATAACTCAATAAATAGAGCCGTAATATAATTGTGCTGTTCAAATGTGAATAGGCCGTGTCGTGTAGGAAGTGAACACAAAAGGATTGATATTGTGTAATTATAGCAAGGCAACGGGGATTAATAGGGTTAAAACAGTAATAAATCGCACCCAAAATTGATAATTGATATTGCTATCTTTTTATATTCGCAGGTCGAGGCTGCTTTGAAGGTGTTTCCTGTGCACAAATATAATACTAAAAAGGTTTACGAAATTGTGATTAGTTCACCAAATTGTCAAGATAAACTTGAATTAAGTTATATTTGAGATAAGAGGAGATTCAGTCCAATTATCAAGATGGAATTCTTCTATATAAATGTGTGACCCTTAACTGAATAAGTCTGCTTTCAATTTAAGTGTTGCATTAAGACCATTTTTTCTAAGGAATCAATACATATCAACTTTACCAATACTAGAAAGAAGACCCTTTTTAGAATCCTAACTTACTTTTCATGTTTAATTATTGAAACTTGAGCATCTAGACTACTATCATCCCTTATCTCATTTACATAAAGATGAATACAGGGTCCTATAAACTGCACGAAGGTCCATATAAGTGACAATTTGTCATCTTTTCGTAGTACTTGGAGCGGCAGCAGCAGTTACAGTTTAGTAGATGTTTACTATGCAAGCAATATTACATTAAAATTACTTCCAATGAAAATATCATCAATTACCAAAGACAACTCAATAAATCAAAGGACTTATTTCAGATCAAATTATTTGAATTTAAACTGAGTTTGAAATACATATAAGCATTGTTGGTTTGCCAGTAAGAGGCACATAGCCTGAACTATGACAGCTTTCTAACTATTAAACGGAATATTGAAAATGTATTCATTCGAAGATTTCAAAAGATAGCATTAAGACGATAAAATTTACTGAGCATAAATGCTGCTAGTTTTGTTACATTCTTCGCATCAACCATTCCATTTTATTTGCAGTATCCAGTACAATATGTCCGTTCCACAATGATCGCCCAAGTTACATTTCACAAACTCCGTAATCTATTGACATTTTACTTCCATTTTTAACAGTTTTATGGTGCAATGTCATTAAGTTTCGGCAAAACGTAAATATTATTAAACTTTCAAGGTGCTCTCACAGGTGTATCATGGGTCATCTTCATAGATACAATGTACGTGGTAGTAGACTGCTGGTAGATTCGTCCGACCACGAGTATTCCCATAATACATCGTTTCATAATACACTATGTATATACAGTTTACGCATTATTTGTTTGAAATAAATCAGCACTCATCTTTTTTTTTATATAAAGATTTGTATTTGTTTGTGTTGTACGTCCTATTAACAGCTATGGTCATTCAAGGACGTGCCAGGTTTTGGTGGTGGAGGAAGGCCGGAGTTTCTGGAGAAAAACCACCGACCTACGGCCAGTACCTGGAGACTACCCCACGTAGGTCTCGAACCCGTGACCCATTGGTGGAGGGCTAGTGGTACCAGCATTGCAGACGCCTTAGTCACTTGGTCATCGCGGCCCTTCCTACTAAGACGTTAAAGCACCCATTCCCCTTCTGTGCCAACGGTAATATACACCAATGTTCATTCACATCACTCTGGTCCCTAACATCACCCATGACTGATAGAGTGATCAGACAGCTGTGCGGTATAGAATATTTCACTCTTTGCATACATTATCGCCACCAAATGATCCAAGTGCACTCACCGGCAATTGAGTGTTGTGTTCGTCCCTTTATGACAAACGGGACCGGTATATTTAATATGTAAATACAAATTAAATTTGCATAAGCAAATTCGATCAACTCAACATTCGGAAGATAGAGTAATTGAGGCACCCATGTGTTCAGGTACAAGGCTTGCAATTTTATTATTAGTATTTATATTTTTGGTGAGTGGGGACATACTCAATTTAAAGTTTAAGACAACCACCGATAACAACTTTTTTTATCTATGAAAATAAAATAATGAATTTGTAGTGTGTGATTTCTTTGGTTGTACTGGGCTTAACTTGTCAACAGCTAAGGTCATTTAAGGACGTGCCTCCGTGTGTGTTGTGTTGTGTGTATGTGTGCTAAAGGCTGGTTATGTTGGTGTAAGTGCATCCGCGGATCTGATACCGACTATGATATTTCAAAAGTTAGTAAAGGGCTTCATAAAAGGGTGAAAATACTAATTCTATTTCTGATGTATGTTGATATTTGTAAATTTCATATTAGAGTTATGTTATTGTTTCACACTTTGAGGGCATTACATCTTTAATGAAGTAAGTCAATGAAAATGTCGTTAGAGGTATGCAATATACAACAGCGTGACGGTTAATGCACAAATATATATATATATATATTATTGTCAATATGAAAAGATAGCGTTCACGAAAAGGGCCCTCATTTTCATACCATGCTGCTGGATACACTGCTCTTTTCTTTTCCCGAACCTGCTACATGTGATGGATGGATGCAAAGCAGGTGCCCTGTCAGTGGATGCGTTTTCTGCATAACAAGGGCAGTCACCCTGCACCCCCTGATAGTAAATATGTCACCAACAAGTCTTTCATCATTTGCAAAACAGGAAAACAGGTCACTATCGAAATCTTAAAAATTCATCGTCGCAAAATTACGCCTCTCCGGTAATAAAAGCATATCTAAGTAACTTACTGGTTAACAAAACACATTAATATAAAACGCTTGCATGCTTAGAACATTCCCTGGAGCAATGTTTTATTTTTTGTTTGGCATTTTACCACTAGCAACTACTAAGGTCATATGAAAAAAATGGCAACTGAGACAGTGCTCATTACCTAATTGGTAGGAGAGAAAAGACAAGACAGAGGTCCCTAGTGTGGTAAGTGTTTATATTATAGTCTTTTAAGCAGAGGACACAGAAGAAGAAAAACAACAACAGCAGTTCAATCCTGCCGTGTAGAGGGATAACAGTATATATATTATTTGACGAACATACAGGGACGATGAATATTTCGGTTCATAACTCATATACGTTGAGTTGCAAACACAAAATTGAGTTGTGTGTAAACGGCGTTATTGTTCGGGCATCGTAAGAAAGAAGACAGATGCATTGGATATATATCATCAATCTGAAGGCTTACCTAATCAGCTTTTATTCTCGTTATCCGAATCAGGGTCCTTTGAGAGTTTGTAAGACCCATTGTGGCGTTGCATTACGTTTTCTGAACATTTTTCAGTGAAATCCTATCGGTCTGTAACTAGCGCTGCATGTGTCGTACGATGTACATGTATCTGATGTGTGCTGTTCATTAGTATACAAATGCATCACATAGTATATGTCTACTTATTGTTCCTACAGTAACACCACAATCAGTATCAACTTCTTGATATACTTCTTTGTTTAATTTTCGGTGATTGGGTTTGCCAAAGGCAGCAGTGAGTAGCACACTCAAACTTCAAAAGATACGTAGCTAGAATGTCTTGTGTTCAATGATTCTGACTCTTGTTATATGTATTGTTATATCACTCTTGACATCATGTGAATGCCTAATTGCTTTGGGATATCTCACAGAATATCTTTGCGTTCCTTGTTATATTTAGCTGACCAGCTCGAAGGGAAAAACAGAAATGCTGTTGTAGGGGTTCTTCTTCAGTCCATATATCTGCATAAAGTTAGTTACCAATAACAAATTATTTCATATTATTCCTGGTAGGGCCAATTCCTGAAGAACATATCCCTGGAAAAAAAATGACATGAGTCATGCATGACACATTTTACATTTTATTATCATCTTTATGAACCTGGTTTGGACATATTTCCATCTACACGCAATATAACTATGTGATCAATTGTCTATTAAGCCAGATCCATGTGCCTCTCGTCATGAATTGTATTGTGAACTGTGTATGGTTTGATTTGTTATCAATTACATAAGGTTCGCGATACTTTGACCTACCATTGTTGATATATCGCTTACTTCGATCAATTCCTGAAGCCCCAGAATAGGTTCCCGAATGCTGTCAGTGTCTACTATTTTATAGTTAGAGCATCATTGTATGAAAGCAAATACAAATATACCGGCACAATATTGGTTTATTTCAGTGAAATAATGGGTTCCGTTTGATTCGCAAAATATGAAAGAGAAGGTCTTTTTTCAAACGGGAAGAACTGTATGAATTGAACAGTTTAGTTGTATCAAGCATAGTTATCACGAATATCAATTTCAACGTTTCCGCACGTCAAATTCCAAAGACTGATGTTTAGACTTATTTAAAATGCATGTATTCGGAAGCTATGGAATTGCCATTTGTAAAAGATTATACGTGTTGCGGTAATTTAAAAATCCCATAGAGCATAGATTTAGTTGATAGCATCGTTTATCCATTCACCAGTGAAATGCCACACAGAGCCTGTCCGTGTATAATTGACTTTCCTGCCAAACTGTCATTTCAATGCGTATTGCATATCTGCATTTCGTCAAGGCCATCCGAGTTTGCTTGAAGCTAGATGGTATTGGGGTACACAAGGGGCGATTATTTCACGTACAAGACGGTTCATTTTTTACATTAATGGCAGTAATTGTATTAGGAATAATAGTGTGCACCAGATGAGTTGGTTAGCGCGGATATAACTCTTTTAAGATGACTGTTTATAATTGTTTCAGTAGTAAAATGTCATGTATATTGATGTTATGTTGTCAAAGCATTGACATAAATAGTACAAGATGAACAGAAACCATTCATTGTACCAGGAAGACATTATGAACGCACACTGTTGGTGTTTATACAAGAGGCATATACCCCCACACCAATCAGAAACTCGCCCGACAACCCAAGGGACATTCAAAGACGATTTGGAACACAAAGTCGATATTGAAAGTCAGCAACACCAACTATAGAAATTTAGCGTACACTATAAAACAATTTACCACCAAGTTGAAACGCCTCATGGTATTATTTTTCTAAATTAACTTCACATCAGAGATGTTTTCAATACGATGGCGTTTAAGTTTTGATTTCGTCATATTCTGTTGCACATGCGACAATTATGCCAGGGAATCCTACGTGGTATCGGATATAGACCGCTGTATCGATATACACTGCTCTAGTATGTCGACTCATAATGATGAATCATTCTCTTTCTGAAAACAAAGTAAAGAACTTGATAACAATGTAAATCTGGTGCCAATAATTGAATTATTAATCAGCTATTGATAATCATCGAATTATTGCAAGTTAGGTGTGGGGGAAGGAGTATACTTGCTATATCCCACTGAAATCGTGAGAGGCATATCAGGTGTGTCCCTGCCAAATTGGTGTTTTCTGCTCGTATTAACAAGTCCACAAAGGTTCCTCATGCCCACATTCTCTGCCGCACTATTGTTTTAGGAGTTGTTTCCTTAGATACCCGTCTAAATATATTAATTGCTGTTGCGAAGATGGGCAGTTTAATGGCTCTTGAAAAAATGGACAATATACATTCTGTATATGAAACTGATATTGTGGAGCATCGCCAATCAATATTTACAGAGCTGTGAAGTAGATATTCGCATCATGCCCTCACCAGAACATTATTTCTTCCCTAATAAGTATAACATTGGTGTACATGTTCAAGAGGAATGAGAATTACATCTAGAATATTTAATTTACAATTATTTTACAGAAAATTTCATAAAGATTTGGCCATATCACTAAAATTAAAACGATACGGGATATGGCATTAGCATGCATTACATTTTCTCTGTCACCGAACTTTACAGACATGTTCGTGTAATTCGAGGCAAAACAAGGGATGCATTTATCTAACTAAATTTATAACGTTTCGAAATGTATTTTAAGCAGCAGGATTTAAATGATAAATGCGTCCACTTGACCAATAAACTAATAAACGATGGTTTCTAACTATGATAAAAAAAAACATGTTTAACTTAGTTCAAACGTTAGGTTTAATTCCTGGAGCGGACAGGCTATACCGAACGGATCCTACGGGTGAATCAGGAAGTCGCTTACCCTTCTGGATCATCCGTTTCCGGATTAGTTGATGATTCTTTCTCTTGTTTTGAGTCTCCAACGTTCCCCATACTTTTTGTATCGATGTTGTTTTAATTTGTTTAGGTCGAGGTAAAACACATTATTTCATAATTGTCATTTTATTGCGTGACGCATTAGGAGAATATTGTGCGTCCCCAACCAACTTCTCACCAAATCAGCGGTTTTCTTTCGTGTATTCATTAGGAGGCACGGTAGTTCATTGGTAGGACGCCGGGCTTGTGACCGAAGGGTTGCGGGTTCGCGCCACGACACGGACATGTGTTGCATCTTTGAGCAAGATACTTTACTCCGCTTGTTCGAGTCTACTCAGCTGTAAATGAGTACGTGGTTGGGCAGTGCTAGAATTGTTGAATGCTAGCTGTTAGCGCCGAAATAACAGCTCCGGCTGTATGCTCCCCAGGGAGTTGAGAAAAGCATTGGCTGGTTGCAAAGGCACTATAACCACGGATAATAATTTGTGAACCGCTTTGAGACGACCTACGAACTAGGTTGTGATAAAGCGGTATATAAGAACCTCCAATTATTATTTTATGGCCGGATTGGTCGAGTGGTTAACATTCCGGCCTTCCAAGCAGGCGACCGGGGTTCGATCCCCGAACTCGCCGTACGCATGGAATATTAGAGAAAGTGTTTTTCTCCTGCCCGCACAACTCCAACAACCCATGTGGAGTATAAAATTGTCTAGGGTGGGTGTTGCGGTATCTGTGCTGAAGCATTCAAGTGAGGGGGCACTGTAAATGATACCGTTGGAAGCACGGTCCCACTACAAACAGAACACAATACATCTACAGCACACACACACACATAAGGAGATATTAGCCAGGTGGCATAGAACTAGTGGTTAGCGCCTGATCAGGCAGCTCCTGCGAATTCCTCAATATTGTATTGATTAATATATATGCTAATTGTATTGACTGTATTAAATTGTATATCTATGTAGTGTAAAGCGCTTTATAGTGTCTTATGTTAGCTAGATAGAGCGCTATATCAAAAGTTGTATAATTATTTATTTTATTTATTTATTATTCTACCAAGAGGACCATTGAAGTGACAAAAATCGAGATGCTGTCCGCATAGCAACACTTAGGATTAATTATTTCCTTTCTCTTTTTCTTACCCATTACTGTCGTTGGTGTCTCCCCTTTTCCCTTAATCATATTACCTAAGCTGCCATAATGACGTAAAATCCCCTATCCGTGCCTATTCTGTCTGTGATGTTGTACTTTCTGAATACTATGAAACATGTAAGAAGATTTGTTATATCTTGGGGCCCTTATCTTCCATTTTGGTTTTATGTAGCAGTATTAGCGTTGGCACTTGTAATAATGTCGTTTACCATCCTGTATATTTTAATGAGACGAACATATTATTTACATTGTAGAAGGAATTATATTTTGAACTGCAACATTCTATAATAATTCGAAGTGTAGTTATAAGTGATGCATGGGTGATTAGTTTTTACACCGTTTATATTTTGCTTTTAGAGATGTCGTATTGCATTCTAAATCGGGCCTGTGTTTTTAAAAATTGTTCACTTGCTCTCAATCTTCTGTTATTGCGTTAGGGACGTCAAATTAAGCTGATTGTATCTCGTATCGCATTCACCGGTAACACATGCAATAATTAGATGTCACCAAAATATAAGGGTTCGTCAGTACAAAAATTCATCGGACTGAACATAATTAAGGATTAACTTTCTTATTCCATTGTAGGAGATGAATGAAGAGCTCGCCTTATAATTACATCACAATGTGTACATATATTGACAAATTCAATATTAACTGATTTATTATAACGAGAAATGCACTTCATTTGTTAATTTCACGACCATTACAATCCGGAATCTCCGTTTAAGTGGGTTGTCTTAGGTAAATTAATTACAAACTAGCAATCAACGTGTTTTTAAATGACATTATTTGTTCAACATAAAATATACATGTCTTACCAATTTTGAAGCCAATCAACCATCCAAGAGAATCACTTAGGAAATGATGCCGCCTTACCCTTCAATCGAAAATATATGGTTTCTCTACTATTCAGTATGATGTAACAAACTGAGGCTTCCTCTTTGTATATACTTGATCAATATGCCGACAGCGTGACTTTAATCTATTTCAGAAAGAGTTGAAATTAATTCAGAAGAATAGATAAACTCTTTAAACGAAATTTCTGTATCGTAATTTTAACAGTTCGATATTGTCATAGAGAAATCGAGTCAATTTAAGATGATCATTGAATAATACAATATAAAGATGCGTCATGTATTTCTATTATCAGCGCTTACACCAAAACGACCATGTGGTGCCATGTGCACCGTGAATTGTATGGTGTGCTTAACACAAACACATCTATTTAAACAAATAAAAGTACAAATATAAGTGCACAAGGAGTAGTTGTTTTCGACATCGAATTGTACACAGCGACAGGTCCTTTCGTATTCATCACATTTGTTTTATATATTTGTTATTTGTTTGTTAAATTAGTATAAATATCAAATAAAATCCGGCACACATACACACATACATGAATACAAAACACACACGGAGGTACGTCCTTAAATGACCTTAGCTGTTAATAGGACGTTAAACAAAATAAAACCAATCCAAACCAAATAAAATCATTATCAGAATAGCATCGCAGTACAAATATGATTCGCGGGGAAACGATGTTTCGCAAACACTGGTAATCAACTATCTCGAACAGTACACACAAATCGTCTGTTCACTCTAGCAACGTATAAACAATGCTAAGACAATATACATGTGACAAAGATATATCCTTCTGATCAATGCAGCTCAAAGATTAACATTACTCGTACAGTTATCAGTACATTTGTAATATCATCCTTCTCTTTTATATAAACAAAAAAGATAAGCTTGAAAGAACTGACTTTGTTGAAAAATATCACTGTTCGGGAAATTTATANTGCTTTGTGGGCAAAATTCTTTTGTTCCTGTAACAGGTCCTTTGGGGGATCAAGTTTGAGATCATTTATTACCTTAAGTATAAATATAAACAGTGCAACATAAAGTTAGCAATTAAACAACACACATAAACATTTGATGATAAGGACATTTTAATGTACTAATGCCAATTGAGAATATAAGGGAGATTAACATGAAGATAAAGATCTTTGTAAGACGACAGATCTCCTTGAGGGAGATCATTTTCAGGAGAAATATCAAAGTCAGGGAGAAGATGACTTTGAAAGAGAAGTGTGATGAAATAGATGATTGTTAGGGAGAAGATTACTGTAAGGAAGAAATTAAGTATAAGAATATCCGTGTGATACATAGATGATTGTAGGGGAGAAGATTACTGTTTGGAAGAAGTTCAGTATAAGAAGATCCGTGTAATACGTAGAAGATTGTTAGGAAGAAGATTACTGTTTGGAAGAAGTTCAGTATAAGAAGATCCGTGTGATACGTAGAAGATTGTTAGGGAAAAGATTACTGTAAGGAAGAAATTCAGTATAAGAAGATCCGTGAGCTGCGTAAAAGGTTGTAAGGGAGAAGATTACTGTGAGGAAGAAGTTGAGTATAAGAAGATTCGTGTTATACGCAGAAGATTGTAAGGGAGAAGATTACTGCGAGGAAGAAATTCGGTATAGGAAGATCCGTGTGAAACGTTTAAGATTGTTAGGTAGAAGACCACTTTGAGGAAGAAGTTCAGTATTAGAAGATCCGTTTGATACGTAGAAGATTGTAAGGGAGGGGAGTACTGTGAGGTAAAAGTTCAGTATAATACGATCCGTTTGATACGTAGAACATTGTAAAGGAGAAAATTACTGTGAGGAAGAAGATCCGTTTGATACGTAGAACATTGTAAGGGAGAAGATTAATGTGAGGAAGAAGTTCGGTATAAGAAGATCCGTGTGATACGTAGAAGATTGTTAGGGGGAAGATTACTGTTTGGAAGAAGTTCAGTATAAGAATATCCATTTGATACGTAGAACATTGTAAAGGAGAAAATTACTGTGAGGAAGAAGTTCAGTATAAGAAGGTCCGTGTGATACGTTGAAGATTGTAAGGGATAAGATTACTTTTTGGAAGAAGTTCAGTATAAGAAGATCTGTGTGATACGTAGGAGATTGTTAGGGAGAAGATTACTGTGATGAAGAAGTTCAGTATCAGAGGATCCGTGTTATACGTAGAAGATTGTTAGGGAGAAGATTAATGTGAGGAAGAGGTTCAGTATAAGAAGATCCGTTTGATACGAAGGTAATTGTTAGGGAGAAGATTACTGTGAGGAAGAGGTTCAGTATAAGAAGATCCGTGTAATACGTAGAATATTGTAAGGGAGAAGATTACTGTGAGGAAGAGGTTCAGTATAAGAAGATCCGTGTTATACGAAGATAATTGTTAGGGAGAAGATTACTGTGAGGAAGAGGTTCAGTATAAGAAGATCCGTGTAATACGTAGAATATTGTAAGGGAGAAGATTACTGTGAGGAAGAGGTTCAGTATAAGAAGATCCATGTTATACGTAGAAGATTATCAGGGAGAAGATTACTGTGAGGGACAAGTTCGGTATAAGAAGATCCGTGTTATACATAGAGAATTGTTAGAGAGACGATTACTGGGAGGAAGACGTTTGGTATAAGAAGATCAGTGTGATACGTAGAAGATTGTTAGGGAGAAGGTTACTGTGAGGGACAAGTTCGGTATAAGAAGATCTGTGTTATACATAGAGAATTGTTAGGGAGACGATTACTGTGAGAAAGACGTTCATTATAATAAGATCCGTGTGATATGTAGAAGATTGTTAGGGAGAAGGTTACTGTGAGAAAGACGTTCGGTATAAGAAGATCCGTGTAATACGTAGAAGATTGTTAGGGAGAAGATTACTGTAAGGAAGAAGTTGAGTATAAAAATATCCGTGTGATAAAGTAGAAAATTGTTAGGGGGAAGAATACTGTGAAAAGGAAGTTCAGTAAAACTAGATCCGTGTGATACGTAGATGAGTGTTAGGGAGAAGGTTACTGTGAGGAAGAAGTTCAGTATAAGAAGATCCGTGTGATACGTAGAAGATTGTTAGGGAGAAGGTCACTGTGAGGAAGAAATTCAGTATAAAAATATCCGTTTGATCAAGTAGAAGATTGTTAGGGGGAAGAATACTGTGAAAAGGAAGTTCAGTAAAACTAGATCCGTGTGATACGTAGATGAGTGTTAAGGAGAAGATTACTGTGAGGACGAATTTCAGTATAAGAAGATTCGTGTGAAAAAGTAGATGATTGTTAGGGGGAGGATTACTGGGAGGACGGAGTTAAGTATAAGACGATCCGTGTGATAGGCAGATGATTGCTCTGAATTTCAGTATAAGAGATCTGTCTGATAAAGTAGATGATTGTTAGAAAGAAAATACTGTGAAGAAGAATTTCAGTAAAAGAAGATCCGTTTGATACGTAGAAGATTGTTAGGGAGAAGATTACTGTGAGGAAGACGTTCAACATAATAAGATCCATGTGATAGAGTAGATGATTGTAAGAGAAAGTATTACTGTGAGTAAGAAGTTCAGTATAAGATGATACGGGTGTAAGGAAAGACCATTGTCAGAGAGTAGATCATTGTGATGAAGACGTTCATTGTGATCATTGGAGAAGTCAACGTGCAGGGAAACAGCGTGTACTTTTGTCAGCATTAATTATACAACAGTAATCCTGTCTGAGCTTTAGACTCTCAACTCGTAAGATTTGCCCTCAAGAAATGCAGTTAGACAATGTATAATGTAGAACAGTATATATTGTACAGGATTGTTGCTTTGTAAGATGCTTTGTAATCAAATGTTACATACGTATTATTCCGCATCTACACCTATCGTTTAAATCTTACTTCTTACTGTACAATCATGATATGCCTAGGTGTATATGGCGACAGTGTTTTGCGCCCTTGAACATTGTATATAATCTGCGGAGTCAAGAAGAACAAGCAGAATGAGGCCAGAAGTTGTGAAGACAGAGTGTGGCGTTTGTTTTATGTGACATAGCCCGTCCGTTACCTAACCCACTGGCCATAGTGCCAGTATCTACATGTCTCGACCACCTCCCTACAAATGTCCGGCCTCTCCATTAGCATGATGAAATGTGGCCTTTATGATTCCACCGGCAGCGCCACGGGCTTTTCCTCTGTATATATTCCCCTCCATTTCGATAAATTGTGACATACTTAAGTAAGCTATAGATATTAAACTGATAGAGGAATGAAAGCATTGGAAATTGAATCATGTTGAGAGGTTTCTAGTCTAAGTTAAATGTATATACACAGCGGATTGTGTATCTCGTCTTTCTGGTATTGCATCAAGTGAAATAGGTTTATGTACATTAGATGTCTGTGTTTGAGGAGAGCAATGTCTGCGTGAGAACCAGCACCTTGTAATAATGTGTCCCGTAGGTTGTCTAGCGCATCTGACTAATGAATTACGTTTCAGGCTTTCTATAAAATGTAGTTACAATGGTCAACAGTATATTACATACTTTCTATACAAGCACTACACTTGATTATGGTCATCATTGCATTAAAGATGATTCTTGAATATGGAGAAAGAGGTTTAAAGATGATTCACAATGAAAGTTTTATGAAATGAAAACTGGCAAAGTTTAGCAAAATAAAATGTTAGTAAATTTAGAGGGGAAAGGTTGTGGAATCTGAAAAAGTCAAAACTGGAGGTAATATTGAAAAATATTACTAATGTGGTCTTGAAAGATGTTACTTTAGCATGGAAAGAATATAAATATGATAATAATGAAGTATCAAGTTTTCTTGGTGATGATCTTTTGAATTACATACCAGTTCCTAGTTTCAATCAATTCATTGAATATGAAAGGAATAGGGTGAAGACAGTTACTATAAGTAATGACTTGTTAGACAATAATTATAAGTTTTTGCCATTCAATGATATTCATATATTATATTTTGTAGAGATGAACCAGAATCAATTGAACACTCATTTTTTAACTGTGTGAAAATAAATAATCTATGGAATGATTTTATAGCTTTGGTGAATGACGTAAATAACAACATTATCATTATTGATTAGATGAATATCAAGGATGTGTTATTTTTTGTGTGAAAAGGGTCCACCTTTTACAAACTATCTCACACTGATTATTAAATATTAATCGAAACATGTCGATTCAAAAATATTGCACTGTCTTTCAATGGTAGAAAAAGACACATTATTCAACAACAGATTGGGAAAAAAATGTCCACCTTGAATAATACAATGAACAAGTTTAACCAAAAGTGGTCTCCCCTTCACACTTGAAGAAAAAGCTAATAATAGCAATTGCATATACTTAATAAAAACATGAAGAAAGACTTTTGGTATTTAAGTAAATAGCAAGTGTAAATGCATGTAATATATTGGTCTTGTTTATGTGTTATTTTGATAATTATGTTTATTGTTTTATGTGTATGTGCAGACCAAAATGGCATGGTATATATATAATTATGTATTGTACTAGAAAAGATGGATGTATGCACATATTAATGCTGTCAGGCATGCAAGGAGGTATGTGTATAGGTGTGAATGTATGTGTGTACAACATGTGTGGTATGTAATATTTTTGTCATTTCGAGTGTGTGTACTTTATTTTATGAATACATAATTTGTAGTTAAATTTCATATAATTGTACACTGTTTATGTTTTTGTGTCTATGTATATAGGTTTTAATTAGTAGGTACATTAGTATTTGTACATTTTTTATTTCCCAAGACATTCTTTCTTGAGTTAATCCAAATTACCCACATCACATGAAAAACAACATCATTCTTAGTACATAAAGTCGGTTTTATCTTGTCTCAATTGTAGGAAAATATGACAATCCAAAATTAATAAATCAGAATGTTTGGCATAGGTACATTGTAAATGAACTTATAGATATAAAAGTACTTTCAATATTTGAATACATAAAGAAGGAAGGGTTGGAGTAATTTAATATGTCATTTCGATGATATTAAATATTATAGTTATTGTAATGAATGAGTATAAAAGAATCAATTTTATGAGTTTGAGAGAAGAAATGCAAAAAGAAAGACAGAATGTGTGAGGTTATATTATGTAAGAGGGACGATCCTGGGGCACCCCAACCCTGGCATCCCTCCCAAAGATGCTGGGGGTATAAAATACAATTTAAACCTAAAAAAGAAAATAGAAACTGTTTTTGCCATAAATATCTACTATCTTTTAATTATAATATGTCTCTGGTTTAAGCTTAAAAAATAGTGGTAGCTCAAATCAGGTTCCTTAAAAAAAATCTGATATCACAATTCAATTACAATTTATATATATCGGCACACCATCCGGACCAAATCTTCTATGACAGTTTTTTATGGAAGTACAGCGCGCACTTGCAGATGAACATTACACATATTTGAATACTATGAAAGGAATAGTAAGCATACTATTCTGTTTACTAGTACAATTATCAATAAGTTAATTTTAGTGATAATAGCTAGGACAGCAGCTAACTAAGATGAAATATCCACACCATATGATGAAAACAATAGAGCGATGCATGTTTAGTACAATGTACATGTATTAAATTATTTGTAGAACAAAATGTATAGCTATATTAGTGTGAGTTTGAAGCGCATGTTAAGAAGGGTGCACTGTCTTTGATTAAAACTTACAGGTACAGAATTCTTAAAATGAATTAATAGTTTTATTTTTTAACTTTCTAATATACAAATAAAAGCAACGCTCAATGCTTCGTGTAATCTACCTAGGAACATTTAAAATGTTTCCAATGTCTCTCCAGCGCTTCGTCGAATTTCAACCTCCAGAAGCGAGGTCATCTCTTCCCTTCGATCCCGTTCCCGCACGTGAAATGTATTTCAACAAGTTGAAAATGTCGTCTCTTAAAGATTTGGAAACATCCAAACACCATCAAGTGAACGCAGATCTGATATCGATATGGTAACTAATAGTAACAATCACTCTCGTTATATCTTCAATAAAAGTTATCATTTTGAAAATATGTAATATCAAACTTGTACATTATACACAAACAATGTACTATTAAACGTGTACCAACGTTTCAAAACCGACTGGTATCTTCGTTAAGTTATACGTTATAGCTGTCACGTTCGCTATGTAAGTTCGTCATGTTTTGTGTATGTTTTGTGTATATGTGTGTCGCGACTAGGCCACCGTAGAGGAGATCGACAGGACGGTGAGTAGAGGTCAGCCATGTGCGACACCGAGAGAATGTGTTTTGGATAATTAATCCATTTTACCGTCCAAAAGCCCATATACGTGGATAAGGCACAGAAACAGACTGTGGTAAGCACTGTGTATATCTGTATTTCCAACTTTTAACTATTATTTTGCCCATTGTACGATAAATATTATGGTCAGTTGTTCGGGTGGACGTGCGGATCACTGATGCGTGAAATTGTTGTGTGTTTATAAAGATGCTGAATGCGTTTGTAGTAAAATATTCCTATACATGTTGGCTATAACTATATTTGAGACTATCCTAATATGTATCTACATTGTATGAATCGTATACTCAAAGTAGGTAATTATAGGTTTATTCATGTGTGCGTATGAAAGTTTGAAAAAAGTATTGAAGCTCATGCGGACAATAACTATATAGGTGTTGTCACACTACTGGTAACTTTAGATTTTGCTACTTTTTGGTAATTATCGATGTTGAAATTAGATTATAAATGATAATTATTATGATTAGAACTATACTTGGTTATGTTATTTGTATTTAATTACAATTATCTAATGTTGTGTGTGTTAGTGACAAATGTATTTTGTTATAGTTAGGAATGTTAGGACTTACAACTGTCACCTTTATTTGGCAGTAAACCATGTCGGGACGGAGGAACAGACCTCAGATCGAAGAAGCACTAGACTTGGTCAGCAACAGGACCAGTTGTTTTTCGAGATTGGAGCTGGTTGGAACTAGGGGAACGCGGTAATGCTTGAAACACTATTCCATTTACACCATATGAACGTCCTGTGTGGACAATGGGTGTACATCTTTCCTTCGTGGAAACGAGTCCTGTGTGGACCTTATACAGAGTCCTGTCTGGACATTATGCGGAATCCTTTGTGGACATGTCCTTAATCGCGTGGATACGGTAGATCCTGTGTGGATCGATGGCAACCGGTGATGACTTTCCATAGTATTCGACATTGATAGTCTGGAACTTGTGAGGATAGTAAGTTGTACTACCGAGTCTTTCGTGGAGTGGTGACAGACTGTAGTTACCTTGTGCAATTCGTTATAGTATTATGTATGCGAGGAGTGTGTTAGGGAGTGAGCTTTGAAAATATCGTGATTATCGTATATTGTCATTATTGTGTTAATTGTACATTATATTTAATTAATTGTGAATATTGATGTTTGTTGTTTGTTGGTTCGTGATACGATTAATTCCGCTGTTCGTCCTGCGTTACAATAGCCTACCTAAGGGACACGTCGGTGTTGAAATATTGCCACAAGCCAACTGCATTAGTTGGCTCTTGCAACATGCCGTGGTAAACAGCAGGCATATTCTTTCTCCGAACCTGAAGGGGTGACTCCCGTGATAAAAAGCAACTATTGATTAAAATTGTTCAATCTTGTTTAATCTTAAGGTACTGTTCGAATAAATACCGATTAATCTAAATATTTTTTGAAAGCACAGCTCAATCAGTCAAGTGTCATCAAAAATGTAAATTAAGTGATAAAATAGAACAAGATTTGCACCGACTGAACAGTGTAAATGCTGCTGAGCGTGATCTTTGCAGTAAAGATGCGATATCAAATAAATGTTTCCGTGGACACGTTACGGGTGAGGTGCGCTTTGTTTCGAAGTTTGTTTAACACAGATAATCTGATTAAATACTTTCCTTTCATGTTTGTTTTTCTAACAGTTAAAATAACGCTGTAGAGCTGATTGAATTGTCACATTTGAGTTCATGTGCTTTTTGCATTTACGTGTGCTTACAAATTACGGAAGACCTAACTGATTAAAGTCACTGTTATAAAATTTATCGATTTCAATCACATCTTATTTTATCCAATTTGCCTAACGCATCACAGGAAATCCAAATTACCAAAGGGAGATTACTGTATTGATACCACAATCTAAAAGTGCTGTATAATGGATTTAATGACAAGCAAAAAAGGAACAAAATACTCGTTTAAGTTAGTATCTCTTTCTATTCGTTTTGTTTGATTCAGGTTGGCAAGCTGGCTTCCATCACACATATCATAATTACCATATGGCGTTCACATCCCAACTAAGCTAGCACACGAGTTATGTCTGCAGCAAGCATTTGGCATTTTAATTCAGCTCTTGTTTTGGTTAATTTCCAAATATCTGAATGCATGGAGTTGATGTGTACTTTCAACATTTTCATTTCTTTTTCTTCAAATTGTCAATCAATTTTTCCAAAACCCGCACGAAAATTATTTTCCTCTGTCCGAACCACAGAGAAGGAGTATTACATGAAGTTATCCCGCAGAATGCTTCGGTTACGTATACAGTCGTTTATTTTTTTATTGTCAACTAGTTTTTGGCACGACGTTCATTACATGCACTAAACATTGCACGTACATGTATGTACTATATGCAGGGGGGGGGGGGGGGGGAACAACAGCAAACGCATCGCCAACAACGGTACTAATAAAGTAATGTAATTATATTATGATTTTTTTTTTTAGCTTAAAACATTTATGTATCGAGGTATACTATTTCAGAAAATATTCTTGTCTTTTTACAGTACATGATTAACAAATCTGATCAGTCTAGAGTTGCTGTTCTGTTTTACTTAGTTTAACACCCATTTAACATACAGTGTATAAGATCGTTTACGGAAGTGTCTCAATGTGTGATGTGTGTTTGTGCTAGAGGTAGGGTCTGTTGTTATATTTCATCTTGCGAAAGCGTGGATCTGATGCCACCTCAATGAAACACCATGCCAAATGCACACAGCAATGTATTTTACCCGGTCACATATTACTGACAACAGGTAAACTGGTTGTTTCAATTAGATTTAATGCTGAACGTAAAACAGTGAATAGTAACTACATGTACCCATTTTAAGGACTTGTATGTCCCGACAGGGGACAGAACCGATTGCCTACCCTACCTCGACGAATGTTCATCATAAGGGCCAATAGAGAAGTTTTGCCAAACGAGGCTCAGAAATCGAAAAGGCCTGTTCTATCCCGCATTTTGTGCAAGGCGACGAAAATGTTTCTTTATCGAAACAGTTTTTGGTTTTGGCGTGATATTGTATTTACGACACGCTTTACAAAATTGTATCAATTGTGCTGTTTGAAATTAACAGATGTACCAAAACAACCATTTATTCTACTGTCGTTTCATCTGTACCTGCCACTTTTAAAGCATGCATATTGCGTTGCTTTTACACGTAGTTTCATTAAAATCGTAAATGCCATTTGACACAATTTTACAAATTTACAACGTCAATCTCCTGAAAGTTGATTGAAGTATGTGTAGAATAGTTTACTGACGATTTCTAGTATTAATAGTATTTGTTAGGACTCTATCGAGCAATATAAAGTAACGGTTTAAACGATTAGGTTAAAGTTATGTTAATATTAAGTCCTTCTATCATGCCGATAGTCTTGCTACTGTCCGCAAAACCTTTTCGATGAATTATGACGCTGTTGCAGATAGCGGTTTTCCGTTATGTTAACTGAATTGGCTATCTTTCTGAAACAGAGTAAAATATATGACAGCTGTTGTACTATACACATCTCAAAACAGTCTTTCCCCTCAATGATATTCATTGATTCAATATTCTTATCTTATCAATTCTTACATAACAATGACAATTACGTAGTAATATTTAATTAATGCAATAATTATGTGGTATCATCATTCTGGATACACCGTCATAAGTGTACTGTACATGATACCAGGTTTAGCGTTTAGCGTTTAGATATCAAATTTGTCTAGGATTGTACGAAATTGATTGAATTATTGATGAATAAATAAGGAATAAAGGAAAATATAAAAGGATACATGGCTGAAAATCATCATAAAATTGGACATTTACCATTACAACACATTTTGTGGCCTTGAAAGTTGGCCTAGGCTATGCTTTGAAACACTAACTACATTATTTGTCCCTACAGTGTAGCAACGTGTTTGATAAACCATTTTGATTTTCTTTAGTCATTTGGACTTTTTATAAATATCTGAACCCCGGTAAATCGAAGGCTTGTCAGGGGAATTCGCATGAGCGATATGATAACCTTGAGCATCATATAAACAGGTTACGAAAAAGACGTACAGATATGCGGGCTATCAACCAATTATTGACGTTGTCACTGCAATTATTTGTCAAAGTCATTATGTAGTTCTAGACTACGTTATTCTGAAGACGATGAGTTAAATTCTACTTACCATATTACAAAACCGTGACCTTAATTATCTGTACACATTTGATAGCGTTCTGCCTAATTTCAAGGCTCTAGCCACAACGTTCTGTAGAAGTTGTTTACATCGAATTCGGTCACGAAGTCAGTACTACAATCGTTATTCTATTACTGAAGTTAAAAGCTTGCACAAACGAAACAAGCTTTAACAATGATGGACGATGTAGTTCCAAATCTATGCGGTAAGCTCTTACACTTTGTATCAGGTGAGTGAAAAAATATGTGACATATCAAAGGAAAAAATGAAAACGTTAAACATAAAATGTCTGTCATGATGCACACATCAAGAGTTGTTCAAAGATGTGTAACGAATTTTTCCTCAAATCAGCGACAATTACGTAAAATTTAGTGTTAGCCAGGCCGACAAAAAGGGCATCCTCGATATACAGGGGCTACGCTCATTTTCGGTCTCTGCACCCTGGCATATGCCATAGCAAATTTGAAGGCACGCGACTAGTTATTTGATTGGTGTCAGGTGAAAACAACTTGACCATCACTAGGTTGATGCTTGTCCTTTGAAGATTACAGAGAAAGTAAGTAAGTTTTACCGTTACGCGACTGCGATATTCTTTTGATGTACATCAAAGGATCAGACTAGTCTTCTTGTCTAATCAACAAGGTGCTGAACACTGGGCCTTCAAGTTTGCTACGAGATAGTCCAGGGGTGCAGAGAGCGAAAGTGTGCGTAACCCCCGGATATCGAGGATAACAAAAGAGATGAGTGCCAAGGCGTATTTAGGATTTGTATGAAGAAGAATCTAAAGTTTCTATTTTTTATTTATGCTGAGTGTAAATTTCATTCATAAACAAAGATTTTACAGAAAGGATTTCGTCGAAATGCGACTGCGAAGGTGGAATATATTGCAATATATTTGTTATTGTGTGTGTTGTACAAATGTTTATGTTTGATTTAATTTATAGGCAAATACATAGGGATAGTTTTATATCGGGACAGCTCTTATAAAAATCATCGCCTGATGTCCTGATAGCAATCCGCGTTATGCACACTGAATGAACAAAATTAATATTCAGTGCATTCAGGAAAAAAGTTTCGGGAACTTCAATAAACTATTTCTAAAATAAACAGATAAATGATTGACGAACATAATACAATGATATGGAAGAACAATAGAAAGTTTACTCCAAATAGCAAAAACACAATCTCCATGTAAAGAATGTAATATTCCTTTTATTATAACGTTCAACCATCTGAGCTCAAGGTTCAGTACGTTGATGGCTTTTCAATTGTAGAAGCATTCGACTTTTTGTGTTACTTGGCATACTAGAATTACATGTATTATATATCAATGTATAGTGTGTGTATATATTGTTTATAATCGCATGTCTGATTTTTGAAATCCCTACTGTACAAAAAGCACATCCAATGTCATGTGTCCAACTGTTACAATTTCTGCTGTCGTCTAAAACAGAATCTTTTACATATTTAAAAAAACAAGACCAAAAACAAAACACCTGCTGTTACCAACAGCATATATCGTAAGTGGCGACTACTGAAAAAAAACCTGCCCTAAACTTTGGAACACAAAAGCGATCAAAATAAATGTTCTGCACCTATTAGAATTATTCAGGATCTTTGTACTTCTTTTTACTTCTAACTACTTTTTGTTTCCTAACGCCTTACTTGGCAACACCTCACTCTTGGCTGTAATGTTGAACGTTCGTCCATGTAGGGAAGGCCAGGGGGTCTGTCCCCTGGCCGGGACACATCAAAGTCCTTTAAAATGGTTGTTGCAATTTTCTGCTTGACGTTCAGCACTAAGGTTAATGACAACAACTAGTTTACCCGTTGTCAGTATAATATTGTCGGTGGAATGTTTTGCTGGGTGTCTTCCACTGTGTATTTCAGTGAGGTAGCACTATAAAGTCTGCAACATAACCGCGTTAACACAGGAGGCTATAACACCAACATACCCTGTCTCCTGCACATATGCACAACACGCATTAAGGCACGTACCTAACTGACTTCAGCTGTTAGAGTTGCATTACTAGGCCCACCTTCAATATATCTGGACAATTTTATGTTTGCACGTGGGAGTTACTGGAATATTGTGTAATTATTCAACTCAGCCGTCTGCAGATAACCATTCCACAATGTCTTTAAAATAGAGGAGACAACTGATGGCCGCTCGGTGCATTTTTTTGTACATAAGTGTCGTCTGTAGTTAGATGGCATCGAAGAAAAACCAAACCTGATCTACTGTCACACTGCACTTTGTTTGGAACTCTTTTTTTCTTTCTCTTCTACGTACTGTATCTCTTCAGCAAGTTCTCCATATGCACCTATGAAATACCCTACAAACAAATTCTAAAATCTTAAAACTAGACACAAAAGATACATCGACTTTTTTTTTTTAGAAAAATTACAACAATTACAAATAATCATTACAACAGGTCACAATACATATCTTCACATTCTCGAAATAAAACAAATTTGCACAAACATTCAATCAACCCGATTTTACTAAAGATAGTTCCTTCGTGTGACATATTGTAAAATTATATATTGAATAAAAACATAATTTATGCTTGAGAGGAATAAGGAGTATTAAAAAAGTATTTGGCATTAAAATTAATTATTTCTTAAAAAAAGACAAATAATGTAAAATTGCTTCACTTGTCTTTCATGCAATATATCCCAGAAAGCCCTAGAGCATATTTGTATTGGGAGCTCTCTTATGGCAGGCGTGTGTAGTAATTAGATTACAATACATCCAGAGTGAGAAACAAAAGAATGCTGTTACAACACAGATGTTATAGGATTAAGGAATTAACGATTCATCATATTTTTTTCAAATTAAAAAAATGATATAAAGGCTCTTCAATACATGTATGAGAATGAAATAACCTAAACCAAATACGGATATTGTTTGACTGAACAATGTCTAATGTTCTAGACATGGACTATGTTTTCGACAATTCTGAATGCATGTAGACCGTCAGTGGTTGTATCTTGTTGATTTTTGTAACAATAAAGGGAGAATGGGCATAATAACCCCTGTTTAGAGGAATAATCTCTATCGACAAAATTATTGAATTTGAATAAGAACAAAATCTAGAACTTTTAAAATTGCAAATAAAGCATCCATAATTAAGTTACAAATACATAATGTAATAATAGCGTTATTTGCATTGTCCTTACACATTCTCATACTACTGTATAACACGAAATGTTCGTCTGTGCTTTCCTTCGTGGTTTGTAGCTATGTAGATCGTTTCGTGGTACACATTTTCGTGGATATCATATATTAACAAACAGTAGACACGTATATCATTCATATTCGTTGCATTTATTTTCCTGGTTCAATAGCAACAACAAAAACCACGAATAGTTATACACAACAAACATTTCATGTTATACAGCATCATTTTTTAAACAACTTCTTCTTTGGAAGGAACATTTAACGGAACTTGATTGTTACAGAAAGGGTCACTCTATTGGTTTTCGAAAGTTGGTGGCACAGAATATGGGACTGCGCTAGGCAAGTGTAAACATGTGTAGGACTCAAAATGTTAAACGAAAAAGGAGGAAATTAAGGATTACACTGACATCTTAATTTGATCTTTTATATAATAGATGGTTTGGTTTTATTTTGTTTAGCATCCGTGCTTCCATATGTGTTGTGTAGGCGTGTATGTGTGTATGTGTGACAGTGTGTATGTGTATGTGTGTAAGCGTGTATGTGTGTATGTGTGCTGGAGACTGGGTATGTTCGTTCGTGTACTTGCCTCCTTGTGAAAGTGCGGATCTGTTGCCGACTTTATAGTGATATCCCACTGAAATACTATGCCGAGGCCACCCAGTACAGCACTCCATATGAACAAGTTCTTGCCATTTCTTTGGATTCTGAACGTTAAGCAGGGAAAACCAGCTTCTAATTTTAAGGACTTCGGTGTGTCCCAGCTTGGGGAACAGAACCCATCGCCTTCCTCACCTGGGCGAACGTTTAATGCAAGAAAAAATCTAGCCAATAAATACTGAAGACTCAATGTTTTGTCCAAAGCTCAGTTATAACCGAAACACGGACGTAAAACAATACAAACCGATAAAAAATAAAAAAAATATTCAATTACTACTGTTAGAACATTTAATGTAACGATATATGACAAATCAACTAAATATTTAATAGCTCAAACGGATATCTCGTATACATGCACTCACTAGATCCCTCATAATCTTATCGATAAATCTGTATTTATTTATATTTTATTTATATTTTTCTAAGCTTTGGAACGATACAATTAACTGATTAACTTCAACTACCTACAATGTATACGATCACAAGAGGCAACTAATGTGGAAGTCCACATGAGGTAACACTTGAGTTATTTTCCCTTTCCTGTCTTCTTTCTTTCTTTCCAGTCTACCATTTTTTTCTGGCAGTGTATACCTATGCACCCGTCCGCATGATCCTATGAACATGGCTGTTGCGAAGACGTTAAACCTGAAACAAACAACATTTCTGTTACATTTGAAGATGGTTTCATTTTCATTTTAAAGATGCTTTTGCAAAGTCTATTTGGATATCAAAGATTGACGTTCAGGCCAAGAAGGATTTGTCAATCATGCACTCCGGTATGTTAAACATGTTTTAAAGATATATATATTTATTTTTTTTTTTTTTAATAAATGCACGAGGAGCTACATCGTATGTACATTTATTTTAACCACGATAAGTTTGGTTTGGTTTGATATGGTTTAACGTCCAAACAACAGCTAAGTCATAAAAGGACGTGCCTATTTGCGCATTAGCTTCCTCACCTGGGCTAACGTTCAACATTAAAGTCTAACGGAAAGTGTCGAAATGTAAGACACTGGAAAACAAAAGGTAGTTAGAAAAAGAGAAAAGCATAACAATCCCAAAACAATGCAATGGATGCAGCAGATTTATTTTGGTCGTGTCTGTATCCCAAAGTGAGTGCAAAAACGTAAATAACCAGATAGTAACCCAGTTACCGAGCAATACAACCACATGGTACAATTTATATACACTGATATACAGATGCGTAATTTTATATGTGTACGTGATAGTTTGAAATCTCCTTATAACAACATGGTATATACACTGATATACAGATACGTAATTGTATATCTGTACGTGATAGTTTGAAATCTCCTTATAACCACATGGTATATACACTGATATACAGATACACTATTTTATATCTGTACGTGATAGTTTGAAATCTCCTAATAACCACATGGTATATACGCTGATATACAGATACGTAATGTTATATCTGTACGTGATGGTTTGAAATCTCCTTATAACAACATGGTATATACACTGATATACAGATGCGTAATGTTATATATGTACGTGATAGTTTGAAATCTCATTATATTTACATTTGCATGGCATTGGTTACTATATAGCCTCTTTGAAAGCTGTGTCGTTGATGGGACTTTAATTACCATGCATCACGAGACACAATTGCAAAATAAAAAATAAAATAAAAGAATCCGTTTTTTTCAGCGAAAACAAGACTAATGTCTGCAATATCGTACAAAATGCACATCGGTTATCACAAATATCGTCTGTTGCACTGCACTGATCAACAGAGGTTCGTTACAAATGTCTGAAATTCACATATTCTATAGACCTACTGACACATATGTTACAGACCTACTAATATGAGTCACAGCACACATAAACATTCCAGACATTTGTAACGAACCTGTGCTCCGTCGCAAGATCACTCACTTCAAACGCTCCTGTATCAGTTTCCCGCGTCTCGTATCCACCATTCCTTAGTTTCTGACGACATGTCAAATAACAAGGATGTTATATGATCTACCGACTGTTGTCAGGTTCCCATACAATCAATAAATACATTCACGCCTGGATTCTTCACAAAGTGAGCAAAGAGAAAAGTTCGAATTAACTTCCAAAAATAACTCCCTCGTGGAGGGCAAGGTCGGATTTTCGGTGTTCACTGTATTTGTCCATGCGCGAAATTTGTTCCGGAGAAAAATCGAAACAATTTCAAATTTAACTTTCAGCTCAGAGTTCTATTGATAAACTTAAATCATCCCATATACATATCATACGCAATTGTATTGATACTGAATTGTGGAATAAAATTGAAGTGTTAGTTAAAATTACAAAGTACTACTTTGTTAGCCAATCAGCACGCGACAATACGCTGTTCAAACTATTGACCGAAATTGTGTGGACTCTCGATAAGGCGGGCATTTTTATTTTCAAATATAAATTATATGTTAAAAAAAACCATAAGAGGCAGGGAAAACGTAAATATAAGTATTGAACTGTTTTTGTATGGTATTTATGATCTATTTGAATGGCACAGCTAAGGCGCATTATGTTGTTTGCTTGTAAAGCTGCTGTGTCATTCAAATAGATCATAAATACCATACAAAAACAGTTCAATGCTTAAATAACCACATGGTATATACACTTATATACAGATACGTAATTTTATATCTGTACGTGATAGTTTGAAATCTCATTATAACAACATGGTATATACACTGATATACAGATACGTAATGTTCTATCTGTACGTGATAGTTTGAAATCTCTAAAAGCAGCATTTATTGTTAGGATTGCTTTACTTCGGTCTAACCGCACTAGTGTGGGTTTATTTTCTCTCGTTTTTTTTTCGATTCTCACGTTTTTGTTTCGTTTGCTTTTCATCCAATCGGTCCCTGTCCGAGTTCACTGTTTCGCTTCGTTTCTGTCTGATTCATTGTTAATGGTTAAATCAATTCCGATTCGTTCAGACCAAGCTCTTTTTGCTCCGTTTTCATTCCGTTCAAGTTCAATCTCATTTTTGGAATGAAATGCTTACTCGTCTGAATATTTGATGAATTGGGGAAAAAAAGATTTTTCAACATGTTTATTTTTGTTTCACCTAAAGCAGTTGGCACATTCTAAAGTGATTATTTATAGCTTTTATAATGCAGGAATATCTGTGCTAAATTTAACATTTTTAGCACGTCCAAACGATTTCATGAGTTGACATTTTAACATCTTAATGTATTATCCTCAATCATTCCCTCGATATGTTGATTCCCCTATTGGTTTGTGTTTGGAGTTTCGTATTGCGTAATAGAAACAGACGACTAATAGAGTTTTTTCTTTCTTTTTGTCCGCTGATAACTGGGCATTGAAGAGACCAATATTGATTTGCTGCCTCAATTTCAATCTCAATACTTTTTTTCATTTTCCTTCCTCTTCTCCATTGCTATCCTGTCCGTCCCCGCGGGCAGTCGTCTGTCACATGTTGTCATATGACAATTATGAGTTGCAACGATGTTAAACCGAACACCCCTCTAGTCGATGTGTTGACGCAAAGTGTACAACATTCAGTTAGGTCTGCTCAGTCTAATACCTTCTACACTAGATTTGACGCCAGTCATAATACGGTGCATTATACGAATAAGCCACCTAATATGGCTTCAGTCTAAAAATGACCTGTCTAATTTGGCTCCAGTCTACGATTAGACTGTCTCATTTGACGCCAATTCACGGATAACCTCCCGTAATATGACGACAGTCAAAAATTAACCTTTCAAATCTGACGCTAGCCTACGGGTAACCAGCTTAATCTGATGACATTCTTTAAGTTCATCCAATAATCCGTTTCGGTCTTAAGAGTTGCTATTCATATTTGAAGCTAGTTTAAGGGTTGCATATCCACTCTGACGTCTGTCTAGTTCATGTAGCTACACGTACATATCTTGAGTAATTATAGTCTTCTCTCAGTGTGACCTGTCTAATACGAGATATATTTCACTCTGCCGGCAATCTAAGAATAACTCGTCTAACATGAATAAAATCTAAAGGTATACTAATTAAAATGACGTCAGTCTTACTGTAAATTGCATACTTGGTCTGACTTTGGTAAATGCTGCGTTTAGAATATGACGTTAGTCATACGGTAATCCGTCTACTATGACGTCGATGGAGGGCAACTTCGGTGATCTAACATCAGTCGAGTTCTAGGGTATTACAAATGTAAATATATGGCTTACCTCTATAAGTAATAGTAACTTTTTTTTAAATTTCTGCTCGGTGACACTTCCATATCTAATCTGACTCAAGGGCATAAGTTTTACATGGATATCTAACGTGTCGCTAGATTATGTGTAGCCTGCAAAAACGACGCAAGTGTAAGGGAACCCTGTCTAATCCAGCTATATTGAAAAGGTGACCTGTCTAATCTTACGCGTGTGTAAGAGGAGCCTTCTAATCTGACGCTCTGCTCAGTGAAGCCTTCCTTATCCACTCTAGTTTAAGGATTCACATGTATACTTCTCAAGATTGGCTAAATACCAATATTGTCAATGTGAACCCCCCTCCCCAAAAACGAATAAATATATGCAAGATATGCAAGCGCAATTATTAACTTTTCAATTTTCTCTACATGAAAATACCCTTTTACATAAAAACAAACGTGTGCCACATATAAGTGAAAACAAAATAAAACAATAAAATGCGCCCTAGATCTAACCCCTGGGTCTTTGATGTTTCCATAACCTCAATTTTTGGCAGAAAGATAAACATATAATTTTTGTCTGCTGTATAAAATAAAAGAAGAAAATGTGTATGTTGTTCTTAATTTTTGTTTGTTAAACATACATTTTATGAGCAAATATGTTTCTGTGTTATAATTTGTGTACTTCTTTCATAGTTTGGATCAATGATATGCTAACACTCATACACTGTACGTGTTTTACGCTCGCGTCAGCTCAGTTCATATCGGCGTGGGCGTTTTCCACTTTGCGCACTTTGGAGTAACAGTTTTGATTAATCAACATTCCAAGTGTTACCTTTCATGAGGACACCAACGTCGCACAGTTGACACTTTCCCATACCTAACTGCTACGCTGTAAAATCTGGTTACATGTAAATACAGTCATGATATGTACTAGTTTTCATTATTCTCAGGTGTTATGTGCAAATATTTCCCAACTATAAATGTCAATTGTAATTTCCAGTGTGTCTGTATTTGCATGAGTGCCGATGAATCAGGGCCATTATACAAAACACTTGCGCAACACGTGCGGCTCCCTCCGCCTCTGACCTTCACGGCCGATAAACACGCCCGTCTTTTTCATCACCGAACATAAAAGTGAATTCCGCGTTGTGTCCGTGTACATCGTTTGTGAGATGTACTAGGTGACGCCTGGTTCTAATTAACACAAGTTTTCTCTCATTGCACCATTAAATCCAATCCATTAGGTGTCATTGTCACGTTCTTCACTGGGCAAGAACGGGTTTCATGTCGTCAATTTGGAATTACAAATTGGTCCGTGGAATTTTATTGAACCGCCAAATTTGTCTATCAATCTTTGGAAATATTTTTTATACATTTAACTTGTTATTTCCACATTTTTTCATGATCTCGGTTTCTATCTGAATAAATATCGCATGTGTTGTCAGTGTTTCCATTACACCCATTGCGGGTCCCATTGCATTACTCTAAAACAAGGACATGTTTTGTTTTGCAATTTAACTGCCTTTTTTCTCTCCCACATGAACATATTATCTCTGACATGCATGCGTAATCAAAGTATATGAGCATGGTCTAACTCCTCAACGTAATTGATGAACGTCATAAAATCCCAAAGTCGTGCCTAGGTATCTAGAGACTCTGATATGTAAGACGACATACATTAACATATAAAACGTAGTATATATAATATACATGTTTACAAATCACATTTCCATAGTGCAGGTTTCTGTTTCATTTTCTGGTACATTTTATATGTAATACAGGATAAAAACAATTGGAATACTTTGTAGGTACACTCATTTATCAACGAGAGAGTAAAAACGTGATCATTGATGATCTAGTAAAAAGCGTTTCAGGATGTTAATGCAGTGTTCTGGCCTTGACTATAACGATGTGTTGGCTGACTATTTCAGTTTCAAGAGCAGCATACATGTTTAAGAGCTATGTAATGCATTGTTTGGAAAATGCCTCGTGTTGAATTTAGGTAATATATCAGGAAACTATTTGTAAAGCCATAACGGTTTTTGCTAAGAGACAACAATTCCTAAATAGAAAGTTCAAAAATAAGTTTCATTTGCAGTATAAATTTGGATGCGACTTATGACATTACGGAACAATGGTATTTTTTTTTTCATACAAGGATCGTCTTTGTTAAATGTCATCTGTAGCCTCATTGTACATGGCCATTATTTACAAAAATGTTTTTTGTTTTCCCTCGTATTTAGTAATGTCATGTGCTGTCCCTTCACTACTGCTGAAGATACATGTACAAGGTACAAGCACCAGTACCATGATTCGTTGCGTTCGACAATTAATTATATCGACCTCATATTAGGCATTGGCGTGGAATGTTTGCCCGGGCTCTGTGCCCAGGCCATGACATACTAAATTTCTTAAAAATGGTACATGTTTTCCCTGCTACAAACGTTCAGCATTTAGGATGATTTCTAGTACTGCTTTACTCGTTGTCAGTATTATGTGATAGGATGAAATATTTTGTTGGGTGCATTCAGCATGGTATCTCAGCGAAGAAGCACTCTATAGTCGGCATCCAATTCGCGAAAACGCATGGAGGCCAACACACCAACAAACTGCCTTAAGCACACACGCGTGCATTGCATAACTGGCGACAAGTCCTGAAATAACATTGTGTATTGATATTACGGTGATAAACCAAATCCCCGTTTTTGTTTGTTACAGTTGAATGTGTCATTCTATCTTGCATAATATTGTAACATTGTCACGATCTGTCCCCACGTGCATTAATGCCTCCTGTAGCAGCGTCATGTATCGGCCCTCTGTTTACGGATATTGTCTGTTAGACACATATCGGTTTTATAAACACTGTCAAACGATTTGTCAACACTTCACATACTGCTTCCTAAACGTTATGTAATATTTGACATGCCGTCATGCAAACCTTCGTTACTTCAATCTTCAAAATCTGAGACGCTACCCCCTTGTTAGTCCGTGACATGCTTTAAACATAAAAAAACAATGTATGCAGGGTCAAATTGTAAAATCATTCACACTACTTTACAAAGGACAAAAAAATCAAATTAATCTCCAATGTGATTATCTTGGGATAATTCTGAATTTTTTGAAGAATTCATTAAATTGTAAACTTGTTGAAGCTAACTTAGTTCCAAATATCCGAGCATGGCTGTCTTTAGGGGGATCTTAGAAAGTGCACGTTGGTTTGTTATTGAGACGCAAGAGTGACGGTTTGCTAATTACAGAGTATTGATGCCGTTAGCATCTCCATTTCAAACTCCCAAAGTTGTAATAAAGCAGTAATATTAACTCATACATTTAAAAAAGGACAATTTCAGTTCAATTGTTTTGTGAGGATTGGATGTCATAGTTACACGAACATTCGTGGAGTTTACGACTACAGATATGAGATGGCGTCAGATGGACTAGTAGTATTTCACCTATTGAGTATGGGCCAATAACTTTTTTAACCGAGAAGGAAGAGAACAGGAAAGGAGAATGACGGCACACAAACAACCGTTAGTATTAAATCTCAATATTTGTAGGCACAACAGGTCCAACATAAATTCTTTTTTGATGGAATATCTTAGCCGATATTTTGTCGAGAACAATACAATTGGGTTTTGGGTCGTGGTTCCCTCTTAGATGATGTGTTTGAGTGTTTCAGCGATGTACATGTCAACACAACGCTATATTAGGATATCTGAAATAGGTCAGGATAGTGATAGAGTAAATTGACATATGGATCGGAGGGCACGCTGGGATCCTCCTGATGAGTTGTAATCTCTTGGGTGTAATGATGTTCCGACCTGTGTACCAACATCATCGAATCAAAACCAGCGGTATACAGAAATCACTGGTTAGCCGAAAATCCATATCAAATGTTATCAACCTAAAATTAACTCTTATTGTGTCAAAGGCGAAACCAGAGTACCTGTCGTGCTTGGCAAGATAACACAGCTCTATAGAAAATCCGCGGTCCTTTACATTGCGTACAAGTTAACAAAACTCATTAGACGCGGATGCCACCAGGGAGACAGTATCTTGACCTTGATGCTGTTCGCCGTCGGATGTGTCCTCGGTTCTGACACATTGTACTTGTACTTGGTTATATGTACAAACATGAGCCGTGGTGTGGTCATACGCGGAGGAGGAGAGTCACATAAAGACGGGAAACTCTAGACGCAACAAGGCATATTTGTATATCTGGATTATATTCATAAGATTTCTGTGCAACTATCTTGAACAAAACTTTTATCAAATTCCTAATTTGGTGATTCCTTTTAATTATCCAATAGACTTTCTTACAAACGTGACATAATAAATCCTTTGTTTGGCACAGGACAACGTCCATTTTTCAGCACAAGTCCGATTCAAATTGACTGTTAGAAACTTTACCGACGCTTGGTTTATGAAAAATTTGGAACGCCTTTGATACACCTAGTGTATTCGCGGAATTTGACTTCTTAGATTATCAAAATAGATTGCGTCGAGGGATACAACTTCGGATGTGCATTCGCAGAATTGTTCGTCCGCGGAATTATGAATATTGTCTCCGACGTCAGAAAACGACGTATAGTAATACAATATAAGATTTTTTTCCGTTATGAATGTTACGAAAAAAGATTTGATGATCCGAGGTCAATGACAACTTGCTCCCCGAAAGTTTAACAATGAACAATGTCAGTTTTAGTCGGGTCTCCGTAGGAACCTGTCATCATACGACACTGGCTATGACAAAGACGTTAAATCCCAAACAAAGGAACAAACGTTACCATAACATGAAATATCACCAGAAGATATCCCTTTTTCGTTTTATCTATTTTATCCTGGGATAATCACAAATCTTTTCCAGTAAAGATGGACTTTTTCGAGCCATTCCTTTAATTCATTCGGTACCGTGCATGGATGGATTTGTATACAGAATAGGTTTAAGGTGTACATGTACATTTGCCGTATGTTTGATAGACATACCTCCCCTAGGCTATTCCTGATCACAAACATTATTTTGCCTCATTGTCGCTAATTCAAGAACAAATCAATCCCCAATTTTATCTTTCTTTCTTAAATCAAATATCTCTTGTCTTCTTCTAAAACTGAAAATAAAATATGTATGGCCGTTCTGTTTAAAAGAAAAGTGTTTTTTACAGAGGTAAATCCTTCCACAAGCCCAATTCTGATGGCATTTCTTACACGTACAAAGAGATATAGTACACTGTATAAGTAAACGATGTTATACATCTCTTAGATTGGAAAGTCATATACAACATCCAACATGTGTTTATTGACCCATTATCCTGTAGCAGTGTACCATTTTTTGGCACGAACTCTCTTATTGAATAAAACCAAATATAAAGTTCGCAATTTTTTTTGTATTTTTTAATGAAAATATTAAATATTAGCGAAGCTAAAATCAGATTATGTTGTCGCTTGACTCTTTGGTCTACAATAAACCGTCTAGCATCGCTGTTATATGGAACATATTATACATAATGTATTTATCTACCAGATAATTGGTGGAACACACTTGAGACCTACCGTCTGGTCAATGACCAAAATGCGTCGAGAAAAGTTCTGAAATATGTCTTGGATTACCGCCAAGAAGGTCATACATCTGACACGTACCTCTAATTGTGGAGTGTTCAACGCTGTGTAATGCCTATTAGCTGAATTATGACTATTACCTATTATTCATGGCTGCATTTCAGTACGGATACATGTTTATGCAATAATTCCACAATGAAATACAGTAAAGTTGTATCTCAGCACTATGCAAAGTTCAGAAAGGAATTTCTCGCTGATTATGAAAATTTAACTAAAATATATGATTTTCTGTCTGAAAAAGCAGTACCAGATATATGCAAGACCACACATTTGTGTTTTTCTAACGAATCAGAAAGCACTCATTTATTGCGTGGACGTATATATTCACTCATGCGCTCCGTATTTGGTAGAGATCGATACGAAGATTTTATAAACTTTGATATTTTTTGCAAATTCCGGGAACTTTTCAGTTCACCATGACAAGGGGATTCCCATAAAAAAGTAGTTCAGGCTAGTAGGTAAATACAACATTCTGTATTGTACATGTGCAACACAAAACGTTGTATTTCATGGTCTGAAAATTGCTTGTATTACTATACCAAGATTCAACAGGTATGTGATAAAAAGGTTTATCTCCACCTCAACATAAGATCCAAATTTGGTTTAGTGATATATTGTCATGTTTCCTGTTCCATTGTCCGGCGCGCCAAACCTGCTGGCAAGTGTCGGTTTACGGTGGTCAGTGGACGAAGCCGACCTCTTACGACAAATCACGTAACTGAAATCCCTGAAAAGTGCAACTTGGCGTGTCTGTGGTTTCGTGGCTAGCCTTCAGACACCCTCATTAATTGTTACACTCGCATTGTTACTAGAATGAAATCCAAATATAACAATTTACAGATAAATAAAAGATAACAAATTATCATATGTTCGCGTGGCCTGTTGTTTCACAGACAATATTACGCTGGTTTTAACTGGATCGAACGCGTCTTCCTCTGACAACTAATGTGTCAACTTGTTTAAACGTCCATTATCAAGTTCAAACTTAACCAACCTAATCTTTATATCAGTCAAGCAATTACTCAAAAATTGTATTTCAAACGCAACCTTCTCCCCATGTTGTTAATAAAAGCATGTTTACTATTTATATTTGTCGGGTAAATTTGAAATCAACATTCTCGGCTTTTTCTAGCAACAACTCAATCCATAGAGTAAAAAGGACGTAAGAAGTTAAAACATGTTATTAATATTAAAAAAAGCCAAGGCATATAAAGGATATAACTGTATAACTGGTTCTTATTTTCTTCTTAAATACTAACAAGTCACATTAAAAAACAGTGGATTAAGATTGTCCATGTCCATTTTATTTCTTTTGTTATGTTCAGATTAATATCATCTCTAGCGGTGTTGATTACCATCAAGAGCGTTTCCAAAGACACGTGCACATTAATGAATCGGGATGATCGTGCGATAGTAACGATGACGTTATATCCTTATCGGGTTCGAGGCAATCATCCCATCAACACATCAAAATGTACACATGTCATTATCACTACAATGAATTCACTACTTCGGAAGTTACATGAACTATAGGTCAAGGTGGTTGCATGACCTTGGAGATGTATGAGACGCGAACACGTTCTTTTTATTATGGTGCATGTACCTTCACTTTGCAAACCATGTTTTCAGCAAGATAACGTTGCGATATGATCGCAGTATCGAAGTGTAGATGGTGTTTTTACCTTAAAACTACTTTCCGTTCCAACATTTTGAAGAACATTCATAATTAGGCGAACTTAGGTCTTTGTATTGTTGTTTGTTATGTTTTGAGTTTTGTCGATGTCGTCTTGATTTAAAAACAAAAAAAGTCTCATGAGGAATTTATCACCATCGGAAAGCATTACTAAAGTGATGGAAACAAATGGTATTCTTAGGATAAATGTCTTTATTTCTAATACACTTTTATGCAAATACATAAGATAGGAGCCATTTGTGAGACTTGGGCATACACTCGTCTACATTTTGTCGGTCTTGCGCAATGCCCAGAAATATTACATGATAAATGCAGACTATTGTTTGGCATTGAAATCCGTCGGGAAATTCTACTTTCAAATCTCCTTATAATTTGAACATTAACCTTGAAGATGTCAACGGATAGTGTGTGGCATCTCAAATAAACGCATTGTTATTGTCCTAGTTCGGAAAGTAGACCTTCATTTCCAGATTTTATTTCTGTGTTTGTGATATTGACCCTATAAAAACCTTAGCTATATCTGTATCAGCAGTAAATGTGACTCGCGTAAACTCTGCTGGGAATTTTTATTGAAACAAAACAACATTCGAACGAACTGTTTTCGCATGGCGTAAATCGGACACCAAATAACCACAGACAAGATTGATAACGTGTATAAGCGATATTCTTTTATATAGGGATTTAAACGGCGTAGCGGGCTTCGTGCAATATGACTGTAACCAAATTCCGTTTATACCGGCATTCAAATCTAAAATAAAACAGCTATTCAATCCATATATTTACATTTGTATTATGGAACAATTGTTTAATTTTATTCATTTGTTGTTAAATAATTAATCTATATACTGCGTTTTGTATATGCGTCGTCCTTTAAACGACATTGGCGGAACAGCCGTATTTAAATAAACTTGGCGCCTATAATTAACCGTAGTCATTTGAGCGTTTGACGCAGGGGCATTATCAATGTTATCTGAGGCGAAGCGACAAGACTCTCATGGAACAAGGTAAATATATGACGTCGTGAATAGACCACGTGTTACATCACGAGAGAGTTTTTGCTTTCATACTCAAATATTTCAATTCCTACTCGAGTTGGACTCAATGCAACTACAAAATGTAACCTGTTTCATTTGCCGATGAATTTGACCAGATTAACATTGCCTGTGCGTATGGTTTTGCGAAGGGAGATAAATATTGACATGTTTAAACAAAAAAGACAGTCTACCACTTGATGAGATTTTACATTTTTATTGAAGCCATGGTACACAAAAAAAATGTTCAAACAACCAAAAACGATCAATCAGCAAAATATTATCAGCTCACGGTTGCTAGCGGTATTGACTGGCTACTTCCCTAGAAATTTTCCCTCCAGCTACCCATTCTGCCTCTTGTGTAAGTATCAACCCACTGGGGTTTGTTACCAATTTCTGAAATACACATATGTTATACTGATATGGGTCACAGTACACATATGCTAAACTGATATAGGTTACAGCACACACAAACATACACTCATATAAGTAAACCATATGTGTGCTGTGACCCATATTAGTATAGCATATGTGTATTTCAGGCATTTGTACCCCCTGCAGGTAGGGCGTAAGAATTGTACCTGCTGCCCCCAATTACATGATCGTAAGAGGCGACTGAATTTGGGACCTTATCTCTTCTCTCCTTTCTAAATAACTTTCTTCTTTCTAATATCTCCCTTGACAATGCCTCACTTTTGGGCATTTGTTGAGCGTTCGCCCCTGTGAGGAAGGCTTTGGGTTCTGTCCCCTGGCCGAGACATACCAAAGTCTTTAAAAATGGTAGTTTATACTCCTGCTTAACGCTCAGCAAATTAGGAGTGGGACGACTGGTTCGCCCGTTGTCAGTATAATGTGACCGGGTGGGGCGTCCTGCTGGGTGTCTTCGGCAGTATGTTTCAGTGAGGTAGCACTATAAAGTCGGCATCAGTTCCGCGCTTTCACAAGGAGACAAACACGAATATATCGCAGCCTCCCAAAATACACACACATACACTACACACATGCATCTTGCACACAGGGGAGGCCGTCCTTAAATGACCTTAGATGTTAATAGGACGTTAAACAAAATCAAACAAACAAACAAACAAACAGGCATTTGTAACGAACCCCTGTGATTAGCCAACTGCCATATCAGATTGTTTCGTCCTTTCAAACCACGTCTGGTTTCCTGTCTAATTCGACATTTAATTCTGCAGCTTCGCATTCCAGAATGTAGAACCTCGAAATTTAGCAGGTCTTCACTTCCAGCTAGTTAAAAGATGGCTGCCGATGACTCGCAACTGAGCCTGCGCACAGCGTCTAGACAGTTCATTAAGTTTGTTTCAAGACCACCTCAATTCATCACTCCATAAAATTCAATCCATAAAAATTCAATCCTTAAATGAATTGCATTTCTGCTGGTAATGTTCATATAGTGGGTTGCAGCGCAAATATACATATAGTGTTATAACGTCATTGTGCTTAGTGTTATAATGTTTGCAAACACCTAGCGCCTCAGTAATTTACATGTAAAATGTGCGGGATTTTCAAAGCTTACAGTATAAAGAATATGATAACAGATAAATGATGACGTAGTCCCCGAAACCTTTCATTTATCAATAGTCTCACGTAAAGATTCGGTGAAAAAATGTACACTCTCGTGATTGTTATATTGCCGTTTAAGAGAAAGACGAACAGGTGATATACAATAGACGGAGGGGTGATAGGCAAACGGACTATAATTGATAGGCGTACGGACGTTATCCGCGGTGGCCAAGTGGCTAAGGCGTCAGTCAAACAGCTACAACTAGCCCCCAACCATTGGGTCGCGGGTTCGAGACCTACGTCTACAATGTATAAGATAGACGAATGGACGCAAAATGACAGACGGATGGACATTGTACATGCATGATAGACGATGTACGCACAGGTTGCAAATAACATGTAAATTGACCAAAGCAAGGATTTCTTCTTTGTCAGATTTACTCCACTGCTACAAAGATAAAGTGTCATTTTGTGGACAGATTCTGGAACGTTTGATGAAATTAGTCGTGCCGCATTGAGATCAACATCTGTCACAGAGTAACTCTTATCGTCATGGATATGAGTTGGTCACTAAGTGGTCGTCGACCGCGATCGCTCATAATGCCAAACGTGTATCTGTGAGAAAACATGGCGCATAGGAATATGTCAAACTGTAAAGTAGATGATATGGTGACTTGTTACTGATAGTAGCAATGCTAGTGTTACTTGTTATAACGTTATATAAATACAATCATAACAGTACAATATTATATTAGCTGCGTTAGAGTATGTGGTTACAAAGGGCGTTATACATCATGAAAGCCACATTTGGACACGGTTTAAACATCTCTGGTATTGTGCGCGTGCATTGTGTTGGGGACATTTGGACTTTGGCTGAGAGGAATAGCGATGGCAAGCACATGTTGCAGTTTCAAACTATTTCATTTTCCGTAAACAACAACGACAATGCAACTAAATCATTTAAACAAATCTGGTCTCCGGTCCAGGAGTTTCGGAATTTCAATGCAATTAATGTGACTACATGTACCTCACTAGTACGCCAAATATATATAAAGGTAAAACATTTACGATTCTGGTAGATCTGAACGTGTATTTATATAAATACATGCACAGTCCGAGAATACTCGATTCTACATGTAGCTCCGGTACATACTGCGACTCAATAAATATGGAGTCACAAGGGTACACGTTTATTGTATTTTTGGTCAAATGAAAACATTCATAATACAATGTTTGTTTTGGTTTGTTCGGGCTTTACGCCCTGTTAACAGCTATGGTCATTTAAGGACGTGCCAGATTTTGGTGGTGGAACACCGATCTACGGCCAGTTCCTGGCGACTGTCCCATGTATGTTTCTAACCCGCGACTCAGTGGTGGAGGGCTAGTAGTAGCATAATATCAGACGCCTTAAGCACTTGGCCACCACAATGTTTGCGACATTGGATGTTGTTTCAAAACATCACAGGCTGTATAACTCATTCTACCTTGGCTGATTGCCATTTTTACTAGTTTACATGCAGGTACACGCACGTGCGTACAAAATATACTAGCTATTGTAGACTCATACAGATCTCTAATATGCGCATACTTTTCTTGTATCTAGTTGCTAGTTTCTCTTTATAAAGAAATATATGATTTGACTACGACTGTGAGCATTCCAATCTGTCGTTGACATGATGAAAGGTGAAGTCACAACTACATATACAATTGATGTGGACTCAATCTGCTAATCGCAGTGGCTTTAAATGGACTCGAGTGTCCTTGAGAAAATCCCAAAACGAATGGCATTCTCTGGTTAAAGCAGGTGACAGGACAATCTATTATATAAGACACTGTATTTAAATCTTTGGAATAAAGAGCGCCACCTAGTTATTAGTGAAGAAAGCTACAGACCACATGTACCAGTAAAGCAGACACTGTCATAATCAGGGAAACTTGTCCTATAGAAAGAAAAACAAACAGGGCAGCACAACCAATACAGTGGGTCATCAGTACATACACCGACACTTATACAACCAAACAAAGCAGTGGCAATTTGTACTACCATAGCAACGAGAGCCATAGCTTGGGTAATTTAACTCATTCACTCCTGAAGACACATTTGAACTCTTCCAATTCAAAGGTTGGAATAGTTTATTACGCAATTTCAGGGGTGAATGAGTTAAGATGATATGTCTACATTCATGTGCCCTTATGTGCTGGTGATAAGGTATATTGGTGAAATTACACACATCTCATTCCGATAGCGTGGATCTGATGCCGACTTTATAGTACCTTGACACTGAATACTTTTGCTAAATGTACCCAGAGTAGCATTCCACTCGGTCACATTATACTGACAACGTGTGAACCAGTTATTGCCATTACCCTAACTGCTGAAAGTTTAGCAGAGAATAATAACTACCATTTTGTTATGTCCCGTCGTGGGGGACAGCACTCGTTGCCTTCCTCACCTGGGCGAACGTTCAACATACAACGCATCGGTCAAAAGCAAGGTATTCAAGCATGGTACAAGCAGAGCATACAGCAAAACATTTGCCATTAAAACAGAAAACGTCATCTCAAATACCATCCATGTGCAATTTATGCTACTATGATATCAGACAGCGCCACCTATGTCACCAAGGCAGAGATCGATGCTTTTACGTCAGAGAAGGGCACCACCTATCATTCAGCATTTATAATATTATCGTGACAAAAACAAAGGGTGTTACTGTAATGACAAGATCAGACAGCGTCACCTACGGCACCAGAATACGCACTTTTGTAATAGGAGTGCCAGAAGCCGGTACACATTGTATCAGCCTCAGCGCGGCCAGTGTCATCGGTCAGGATCCACAGACGGATTGTCAAGATCGTCATGCCTGTAGTACGAGCTCAATATGATTATTACAAAGTGGCCCGTTCTTTAATTTTCATAATTGACTTTCCACTGTGACAATGATGTTGGCTCCACCGATCCTCTAATTGTTAATGACTAATACACGTGTTATATTCAGCAAGGCAATACAAGAAATGCCTGTCTATTTTTTGTCAATTTACTTAAACCGATGAGTGTGTCATGTTTATTTGATGACGTGGCCGAGACCTAACCGGGATGTTGTCCCCCGACACTACCCGCAAGTGCGTTCGTTGTAGGTCATTCAGTCGCGTCATACGAATCAGTAGATTCCGACAGAGGATAACCGGTCCGGTGGGAAATTGATGCTTAAAAATGATAATTCCTAATTCCTGTTCACATCCATCTAAACTGAAAATTTTGTCGCTGATCGCATCTTTCTAGACCTTCATACATTTCAACAGGCTTGGCAAAGGCAATATCCGTTGTCAGAACGATTTCGTGTACCATGGGATGTTTGCAATTATCGTTTCTGATCGGCTGGATCTATATAGATCCGTAGCGTATCTATTAGAGAATGTATATAAAACATGATGATTGGTGCGATATAAGGCCAGCACATTTCAATTCTGGTGCAACCGATCTGACCCGATGATGGCACACACCACTAACGCCACAATGCTCCGCCCCTGGATATGACAAGTTTGCATGCCATCATGTAAACACTTGCCCATCCAGACACATTAGTGACACTGATATCATTGAGATAAATAAAAACTGCTCATGATTTTACGTCCGAATAAAATTGTGTGCTAATAGAAACCCGTCTGTCTAACTCAATACAAATATGCGGGTCAGGCGAGTTAGAAACGGCCAATGGGCTAATGTGATGCTTCCAAAAGTCATGTATCCCAGAGGCGTTATCATAAACTCGCTTTGTTCTAAAGTTGACCGGGTTGTACGTGACTGACCGACCACTAAATGGTACAATTCTTACACGATTTGGTTATCAAAGTGACCCTTGTGTCCACACTAGACAAATGTACATGTACCCTGACAGATCATGGTTACCGTTTTGCGGTCGCCTAGGTGACTTACATGTTTACTGCGTGCTTACAGAACATATCATGCCAGAAAAAACTGTCCTTGAACTTAGCGCTTGCCTCTTAAATATATATTTCTATTTACATGATTCCGGTTTGATGATGCCCAGGTTGACTGATTATATTGTACACATGCGAAGACAATGGTTCTGGTCTTGCTAAAAGAAGTGCTACAGTTTTAGAAACATGGTAGAACATCGTCGCTGTGAAATGCACGACTCTGTTTGTTCAAAGGGAGATAATGAGAATTACCAAGATCTCTGTCCTGGGTAGCTGTTTGTAGACAATGACATTATAGTGCGCTGTTTGGTAACATTAGGCAATATTTGAGAGTTTAGTCATTGGTGCCATCTAGAGAATTTCGGGGATATTTTTAAGAGTTTTAAGCTTGTTTTCCAATCTCTGTGAAATTGTATATATGTTATAACTTTTATGAATTATTGAATAAAGTACAATTGTTACGCTATTGGCAATAATAAACAACTGTAATGTTGGCGTAATTGTATTTTTTTGACAATTTCATGAATTCTTTGATAATGAATGAATGGATAGATTTGAATCGTATAACAAGATGAAAATATCATATAATATACAAAATAAGTGTACTACTGAAAACGAAATTCCGTATACATCACTCTGATAACGAATCCTGCGATATCAAAATAATGTATCTGTAATAAACAAAATGTATATTATGCAGTAACATTGAGTTCTATAAGCATGTTTAACTAGAAGTGTAGTATACAAAGCTTAATTCATAGCGACAACAAGACGGACACATAATACACACGGCACATGTATGCGTACATGTAGAAACAAAAGGCGCTATGATTCAGTCACCTGGTTCCAGCTGTTCAAAACGTAACGTGAAACTTTAATCCTATCTGTTTCGTAAATAAAACTGAAATCCAAAACTTAAATATATATTGGTATTTATGATTAAAGATATTAACTTCATTTACTTTGCAATAATTTTGAAACAAATTATTTCAACAACTTCTATTTATCACTCTCAATGTTTAGCGCGGGGCGGGGGTCTAAATGTGTGAGGCAACCGGAGAACCTGGACAAAATCTAAGAAGTGACCCAACACCTTTCACGTTCGCTCGGGGAAAATTTTTCATTATCACCTATTCAGATATTTCTCAAAATTTTAATCAAAAACTTTTTCTTTAAAGACACAACCTTATAATCAGTGTTTGGATATCTGGGCCGAGGTGTGTAGAGTTTACCTTTAGTACGTGTATATCCGTGTTCCTGCCATCATATAACTATAATGGGTATTTGCTCATACGATGCCACCTATGAAAACTATATCGTTTAATTTTTCGACTAACTGCTTGCAATTAAACAATTTAATGACTTGGTTTCGTTCAAAAGGATAGAACTGATAGAATATAGATAATTTATAATATGGAAGCAAATGTCACACAGATGTGAGAATGTTTCACAACATCAATAATTAAACCTTCCGACCTCCATCATTAACTTCAACTAATGTACCTGCTTCCTTTTGGTATATTCCACCAAAATACATTTACGACAGTTCATTATTTCTTAAGTTACTTCTGAAAAGTGATTGAGCGTATGTTACTTTATGCATTGCTTTGGCCCCGTCTAGTCTCTGTACGAGGCTTTGCCATATAATTAACATTTGTAGGGTTTTAATGGCGGAAGGCCATTTAATGACGTGACGAACGACGGATAAGCCACAACCACAATAGTGAAATGGCAATCTCAAATCGACGGCATTTAAATATATCATAGTTATTGTACATGTATAAGATGTATGAGGTCTTCAAGCTACTGGATGGTATGTTATACATCACAGTAATTTACGTCGTCTCCATTTGATGCGTTGAAGTCTCGCGAGACTTCCTCACGCCTACAGTGATACGGTCAGTATATAAACGAAATCTTAAGAGGCAATCATCGGTAACGTTAATGCAATTTACACCAATAATCCTAACTTAGAAGTGCGTAATGACGTTATCAGCTTTAGGGTATTCCTAAATGTGTGATTAACACTAGATTTGGATTACAAATCGGGGTTAAGGTAAAATTATAATGGGGGAATATGCATAATACCTACACCACTAACGTTGTAAAAAGGACATCCGTACGTACGTTCATTATGTTTCCAATTAAATCAAAGACTTTATCCTGTTTTCGTTTAGACATTTTTATATTGTATTGTTACAATATTCGTGTTCATGATATAACACTGAGGTCAGTGTTGACACTGCTAAGGTTGATTCTTAACACTCTGGAGACCAGAGTAGGGTTTAACACTAAGGGGAGACAAAAGTTGGTTTTAACACTTCCTGGTTTTTCTGTAGGAAAACTGAGGTTAGCTTATACACCTATTTATGTTAACTAACGTACATTTTTCACTGTAATGATAATACATGTAAAAACGATTTTAAGATGCTAACGTTGAAACTTAAGCGTCAACTCTAGTCATTACTGTACAGAGTCATTGGTACATTGTATAACCGGGGCCCGTCTTCATGAAACCGTTCTCATCATCAAGCATGGATGTTGTGCCCAAGCCCAATTTCTTGTTCCGGTTATAAACTAATAATACATTTGATTTTAATAATGATTTTTTTGGGGAAAAGGAGAGACCAAGAGCCGAAAACAACCGATCGTTTTACATGATATAAGCGAATTACAAGCACTTTGGTTTGAGGACATATTGATATGTTTACAAGCAAAATCATTGACCCGTGACAGGTCCTACACGTCATGAAATGTAGAATCAAAATAGGTTGTAATGATACGATCTCATAAAGTCAATTGCATGTTGATTTTCATTATTCAAGAAGCACTGTATTAAAACGGTGCTACATGTAAATTTAGAAAGGAACTTCACGAGTTTGAAACACTGGTTACTCATCCACTGTGTGTATCGTAAAACGTGACTAATGTTGGAAACCCCTGCAGATTTAGGGAGTTGCTTTGGTCCCCTCTAAATTAAGGACACACAATCGACAAAAATAAATCTGCTGCACCCATTGCATTATTTGGGAACTTTATATTTCTTTCTGCTGCTAGCTTTGTCAAGCTCTGAGTGAAAAAATATTCAGTCAGACACTATTCTTCGCTATTTTCAATCACATCGAAGCATTTGGGAAAAAACGTGAAGAATTTACATTGTATGCAGAATAATGTTGAAAAAGACGTTCTGATAAGTGGAATTTTTAATAATAAAAAAAAATGTTCTAATGCTGAATTCAGAATTTGGCATTTCGGATCTTCGTTTTTACCTGCATATGCCTTGGAATTCTAAACAACGGATATTCGATGTGATGTAACATTAGTGTACAATTTAATCGATTGGGGATAGCAAACGTCAAACTGATCACACTGTATAGACCAATCGGGAACTATCGGCACTTTCCGTAAACGGTATTTTCGGAAAGTGCCGACGGTCCCCGATTGTGTACAGACGTAAAGAGGAGACGTTCGCTATAGTTAACGGCCATTTCCTCATCTGACAAAGTTTCAAAGTAAAACGGAACAATGAGGTCGATCATACCTCGGGTGTAATTGTTTTTCTGTGCATGTTAAGACAAATTTCGGCTAATGAAAAACAAAGTGTCAGAAAGATACATATCATATCGACCAGACTTTTTTATACGAGTATATCAATTGTATGCAATGTTTATATTATTTTGTGGTACGAAGTGAAAAAACGACCTCTTTGAAGGCTTCCACATATTGTCGTGTTAATTTTTATTAAACAAAATGACTGTCTTATCACAAAGTGACATCAACATTTATTCATATATGCATCAGTAAAGTCATTTTAGTGTTTACACGTATATGTACTTGTGTAGTTCCAGGGATGACATGCGCAAAATCAGTATACAGTCCCCAGGGTGTGAAAGGTGTTTATGATAAATGAAGGATTCTCATTGGAAGTAGTGTCAGACCCTACATTACATTGTGTAGATAGAGAAGTAACGGAACTTGATTCATGGTATATTTCATTTTATTCCAAACGCTGATTGGAAGAGCGACGTCATATGACAAGTCTGAAAATATATGACAGACGACATTTTAAGATGACAAGAGATGTAACAGACAGATGCTAAAAGTTAAAAATAATAAGTGTCTATAGACACTTGTGGACTTCAGCGTTAGGTTTCCGTGATTTACTGACGTCCTTTGATCTAAATTTACATTTGCCTTCGACCTCGATGTTTTTTTCTCAGACCATGTCTTGTGAATCAAGAATGGAGTTCACCTGTCTAGAATGATGTCTTCCTGTGCATTAAATCTCGTATGACGTACAAAATGTGATATTCACGAATAAAACCAACATTAGTATACATCTGTATTCATGTAGCAACCCGTGCTGCTTTATGATGAATGCGCACTCAGTACCCGATTTTTATTCGTTGTTAATGAATAACTGGGCACATTTTCTATATTACAGATAGCAAAGCTCGACTAATTAGAAGTCTGGATTTTGAGCCAAGTTGTTGTAATTAGCAAATGACAAATTAAGTGTAAAACTCTTTGATGACATTAAACCTGAGAACATGATAGGCAAATCCTTTGTGAATGCAGTCAAATACATGTCATTGATAGTCTAATGTTCCTAATCAAACAATGGCGGTAGAGAACCTGCAGTATGGTGTACACTCTAACAGATGTGTTTAGACATATTTGAATATGATCAACATCATTTATTATCATAAACTTACCGATCACATGGCAGATCTCATTATAATTCTAGAACAGATTACGAAATCTTTAAAATAGGAGATTGATTACGTGTATAGCGACCAAGGAATACTTCATAGCAGGAGAATACTGAAACATATATTCACGTGCTGTTCTTAAATATATTTTAATTCTAAGTTTAATATCCTAATCAGATTTGTGCACTTCGTGGACGCTCGCCACTGAATCTATATTAGTATAACTACTACAACATAATTAGTTTCTTTTAACAACATTATGACGTTCATGACGCGGTAAATTATCCTGTGCCTTATTAACAACATATATTAAACACACGACTCTAATTGAACATTATAAATTATGTATGTGTACTCTAAGATAATGACACTGTCTTTATCAACGTTCCTGTTTTATAATTTAATGAATTGTAAAGATCTAATTATGGTTGTTATCTACGACTAGTGTACCGCTCAGCGGGCAGATACATCTAAGGCAGCATCGTAATCAAGAGAAAAGTTGGAGTCGTACACAACTATTAAATGTTACGGTAACAACTGCGCCTCGCCTGTTTTACGTCCAGTTTGATACAGGTGTAACCATTTATCATAAGTAGACTGGATACGGCACGGCATGGTGTCAACCACAAATAGAACATCGACCCAGCCCTAGAACTGACGAAATCGCTTACAGTGATCAACATCTATGCAACACGGACATATGCGTGTTATCAACGTGATTGCCATTTCATGATTGAGTGACATTTGTACTTGTATACTTTGTAAACAACCACGTGTTCGTCTTTTGAAGTACTAATTTATCACTATCTCTAAAGCAAATAAGAAAAAAAACATTACTTCGCTGTTTATATTTTTGAATCGACAACAATCGCTTTAACATCAAAGTAAAAGGTCCGTGTCAGGCAAAAACGAACTGTATAGTACATGTATATTCACATGTATTGATATGAATTAATCTGTAAAATTGATCGATTGTAGTTTATTTGCAAAACTTGGCATACATAATGTGTACCTTTCAGTTGATACATGCAATGTTAACAAATTACAAAATGTTGCGTTGCTAGGCGACCTCAGGTCCATCTTCAGTCTGCACCAAGGAAATGTTACTGCATCGTCGCCATTATGACACTAGATTTCTATAATGATACTTCAATGTGTGTCCTTATTACATGTAGGACATGTACTGTATCTTCCTTCGTTGGTTACCGACATAAGTTCCTGTATTTTGGCAGAAGAGACCATAACCGGTGTCACGAGTGGTACCTTTCCGATGCACATTCTGTTTGCATTTCGCCATTTTATGCTGGTCCATGGTGGTTTTCCATTAAGTTCAGTTTTCTCCTATGGTCCTTGTTTTAAAGGTACCGCATTGTAATTTAAAATATTTTCATGTGCATATTCTCACATTCTAAACCACGTTTATAAACAGTACTTAACATCAGTCTTTTAAAATACAAATATGGCTTGCACTCCCTTTCACAAACGCGAATTTGTTACAACGGCTAAACCCTAGCAGGTCGGAGAACGAGAAAGGAGTAAACTTGTTGTTACCCATCGTATGATCGTAGGGGATTCCCATTTGTGTCCTCTTCTTGGGGGAACAATGTTAATCAAAATAAATTTCCTGTACTCATTACAATATTACGAATCTTTCCATTTATCATTACTTCTAACTGTTTTGTTCTTTAGCGCATTTCTTGGCGATACCTCACTTTTTGCTTTTGTGATGAAAACCTGCCCAGGCGATGGGTTTCTAGAACATATTAACGCCTTACAAAATGATGGTTGTTATTCTCTTTTTAACGTTACGTATTTAGGCTACGGCAACAACTGGTTCACCTGGTGACCGGGCGGAATGCTGGGCTGCATGCTTTCGGCGAGGCATTTCGGAAAGGTAGCGCTTTAAAGTCGGTATCAGAACCGCGCTACCGTAAGCAGGTATTTACACTAACAGATCCTACCTCCAGAACACATACGCATATGCATGTACTCGTGTCTCACATGGAGGCACGCCCTTAAATAACCTAAGATCTTTAAAGGACATTAATCTCTATGAAACAAATTAAAACAATGTTTGAACGATTTTTAAACAAACACACCTATTAACAATTGTGTATTGTTATTGCATCTTATAAATAATGTTATGAATTATTATCACACAGTGGTTGTTGAGTGTTTTGAAATGTATTCTCTATCATTTTGATGGAGATTAGATAACACAATTTTACGAAAGGTTTTGTCAATTTACATGAAGTGCCATTTGCCAGCCAGCTTACAGACGATTGTACGATTACACGTACGATACCGTTTTAGAAAACCTTGTGTGTGACATCGAATTGTTTTGAAAAAGTTTCTCTCTTTGCAACATTCGTGCGGTATGAAACATTAATCAATATATTGCACAAGAGGAAATTGCGTAACGAAAACAAATGATCTTTCTTATTTTATTATCCCACTCTGTTCTATGCTGAGCTTTTATATTCTCAGTTCGGTGACATATAACTAAATTGTTCGGAAAGAATTGTAAGGATTTATTGAAATCCTTTTTTATTTTTTGATACATGTAATTAGAAGCCCGATTGCTGTTCTCTGATTGATGTAATACAAAGAACATTCAGGATATGTAGGTACCGGCTAAGGTTAAAGAGAGGTGACAATTGTTTATTAAAAGCATATCATCGTGAAAGATATTTCGGTGATCATCAATAAGGAGGTGAGCTGCCTCGTCTTGGCTTAAACTATATGTTCGGAAATCTACCATTACTGCTTTTGTAATTATGGAACAAAGACTTCTAATGATTAGTTATACAAAATCCTTTAGATAATTACATATGTATTCTTATTAGGCTTAATATATAGAACTAAAGCTAACAAATTCTGATGAAATAATACAAAATTATCGTCACGAAAGTATATATTTTAAAGTTTTTTGAACAAGGTTTAATCAACGGAACATTCTGTCTACAAAATGTAATACAGGTACATGTACATGTAACACTAAAGGCTAGTTTTCACGTTTTATGCACGTTAAAATATATCCATATTTCCTACTGCTTTGAAGGCATATTAACATTACTATTGAAGGGAAGAGAACTTTCATGTTATCCAGGGAAATATTTTTATTTAACTAGGCGCGTAAGGATAGACATTTATAGATGATTTGAGGAAAATGTGTTTATTGTAAGTGCAATCTACGCGTAAATGTATGTATGTGTGTATTATATTCTATGGGTATTATATTATATTTGTGTATTATATATATATACTGTCATTTATTGTGAATATCAAACAGTTTTGTCCATGCAACCCTCAAGTCGGATGGCTCAAGATGGTAAAGAAACTTAGCTGAATCGAAGCATACAGACGCATAGCCGTGGCTACCTGGTATATAATGTACATTATCTCAATGTTACAAAATCAGACGTAATCTCTGTGATCCATCAAGTATTAAACTGTCCAGAACCGCCAAGCTCGTTACACTCTAGGCGTGGTGGCTCGGCTACAACATCAGACCGACTCGCGCATCAAGGATCTGCTGTCACAGCGCCAAATCTCCAGCCAGGATTAAGCTCTTATCGTCACAATCCCGTTCTGTTACGTGTTTCTCCGATACTTTGACGTGATTGATCGATTGCACGAAACCTTCCGAAATGACGATAGATAGTTTAATTTACCAACATTGGGGTTGCCGGCAGGGTAAATGTTTTAGGTGGGTCTGGTTTTGTTTGTTTTAGATAAGGCATTTTTTCACCGTTTTAATAATATATTTTACCAAGAGCTTAAACATTGTAATAGGAAATGCATTTTTATTGGATATTAATGGTTTGTATCATTCTGTAATAAATAACTGATAAAACGTTAGCCTTATGTACACGTACATCACTCAGCGATTCAACTATACGCCACCACGCCAATCATCTATATATAAAAATCGTTCAGATTTGATCAAAGCTGTTTTAGCTTACCAGCTGACGAAATGCATGCATAGTTTCCAAATATTTCTACATTTCTATCAAATTATTGTAATTCAAGCTCAAGCCAATTTTCTACCCTGTTTGTATGAAGCATTCTGACTTAACATCTCAAGTTAGAATAAAATAAATAATAATGAAAAAGCAGAATAACTAACGATACGAAGTGAATCAGACTGTCAAGTCTCAGCAGAATCTTCTCGATGTCGTAAAACTAAAACAGATAATACGCGTAAATCATATATTGACAGTGACAAGAAAATGTTAGTTGTCAGCACCGGGCCCAGTATGATTTCTCCAGAGGCCGCCCTGTACCGGTCTGACGAACGACAAGGTGCCGTGTTTAGATATATAAGATCGCATCATTGGACTATCCCACGGTAACTTGGCCATGCAATACCAAATGCTGATTTAATATGAAGTAGATGAAAGATTTCATAAAAACTTAATTTTGTTATGAGCCATGTATGGTTTTTACATTTCTGAAGTGATACTGACGATACGTTGGCCTACTATTCACCGTCAGTTTTGCATTCAATGAATGCAGCAAAGACGTTATACGGTACATCAGACGCTCTGAGATTGGGTATAGTTTAAAACATGTTTTTCTTGTATTCATTGTAACATCATGTTTTTTCAACATTTGTAATACGAAGACCAAACAATACAGCATTTGCTGATGATCTGTGGAACTTTTTTTTTTCGTTTATTCAATTATTTATTGATAGAAGATAAAAATATCAAAATATATCGAGTCATCATTTATGTAAGCTGAGTAATCATGGTTTTAGGAACAGTTGCCAAATACACGTAATCATGATCCTGCGCAATAAAATTACTCTGTAAATTGATTGCTTATTGTGGATGACGCCAGGTCTGTTATCACTGGCACTGTTTAGTTGATGAGATCGAGACGACGAATTCCATTAACCAACCGTTCCTGCTGTTCGTTTAATATTGTTGCCGCCGATGATGTCTGTGCTTTATTATTGACATCGAATTATTGTACAGAGATACAAGGCGTAACTAACCGATAAGCGGAAATTGTGTATATGCCAAGGTGATTTCAACGTCTTGGAAATTAGGCATAACTTAATCTACTGTAATGAAATAACCGATAATTATATGAGAGGCGTTCATCAAAGACGAGATACAAATGGATGACGACAAATCGTAACAAGATTGGAGTGTCTGTTGTTGCACATTCAAATGAATGTATCGCACTCAGTAGAATTGGGGATCGGTGTTGTGTGAACAGTTATCGTACTAAATACCAAAATTCATTCTGTCACACAACCTTTGTATACCTGACAGTGAATGACTGACAATGTAATTAACCATAGCTACACTTAACTCATCGTAGCTGTCGCATAGTAATTCACTGACTTAATGGTACCTATTCACACTTACTATAAACTGGTAGATGTTGTTACATGTACATTTGGTTTGATTGTTGAAATTCGTTTTGTAAATCATTCTTCTCCCTTCTGTGATTTGCTTTTCCGTTCACAAATGTAGTTCGCACCATACAAGGTAAAATAACTGAAGATAATATAATTTGTTCCCGCTCTAAGCATAACACACATTAAAACCAACACTGTCTTTATAGATAATGAAATTATGATAATTCAGAAGTTTTTTTGTGTATGACTGAATATGCTACTTATATGATACTAACCTCACAAACTCGGTGAATATACTATGAAATCTTTACAATACTCCGTAGATCAGCACAACAATCACTAGGAACACAAATAAGGGAAACGCATACAGACACAGATAGATTGTTGGTGCAGAAGGCCGAGCAGAGTAAGTAGGTATTGCATCATATAGCCATGTCGTCTATTTATGACTAATGAGTGGTACATGTACATTGTACTAAGATTAAAAGAATAGAAATTCTAGTCAAAGTGCTTCGAAACATATATGGAATACAGCAAACAGGAACCGTATTTATATAACCCTGACACATACATGTATGTCGTTTCTTTAAAACCCTAAGCACTACATCCCAAATCGTTGAGATACAACAGTGCTGGAATTAATTGTTTGAGTGTGATTACGCTATCGCGATTCATAGAATATGTCAAGGAACGTTACCTTGTTTTGATCTCATTTATGCTGCAAATAAAATAAATTAAAATCCTTGAACACATACACATGTAAATATTTCTTTTTCTTATTTNTAATGTCTCCCTTGACAATGCCTCACTTTTGGCCATTTGTTGAGCGTTCGCCCCTGTGAGGAAGGCTTTGGGTTCTGTCCCCTGGCCGAGACATACCAAAGTCTTTAAAAATGGTAGTTTATACTCCTGCTTAACGCTCAGCAAATTAGGAGTGGGACGACTGGTTCGCCCGTTGTCAGTATAATGTGACCGGGTGGGGCGTCCTGCTGGGTGTCTTCGGCAGAATGTTTCAGTGAGGTAGCACTATAAAGTCGGCATCAGTTTCGCGCTATCACAAGGAGACAAACACGAACATATCGCAGCCTCCCAATATACACACACATACACTACACGCATGCATCTTGCACCCAGGGGAGGCCGTCCTTAAATGACCTTAGCTGTTAATAGGACGTTAAACAAAATCAAACAAACAAACAAACAAAATTTCTTATTTTTATCAGTCATACTTGTAATTGTATGTGTAACTACATGGAACCACATACATATATATTGTATGAGCTATGTGTGCATATTATACCAACTCGTAGCAAAACAATCCATGACCACTTACCAACTTATTCAAAACTTCATTTACACTGATTTTGCCTCTAATAGTCTAATTGAAATCGAAACATATGTTATCACTATTTTATTATCACATAGAGAAAGTTTTTACAGTCAATAGACTTGTAGGCAATATATCAGATATGATACCTACATGTATATACATGAACCACTCCAAAAGCAATGCATCGTCTTACTGAAACGCCAACCCTGTCTCCCATGCTTCATCTTTCATGTGAAATCCCATCGGATATCGATGTGCTTTGAGCCATGAGAAACTTGACCCGTGTGGAAAAAAGTATCTGCGAAACCCGACCACTAACTCGATTTCACAAGCATACGTATCTATAATGGAAAATGTACGGACGACTTACTTGCTATTTAAAGTGGTGTTTTGATATGTCCAAGTGTGGACATATTATTTATATGTATTGACGTGAAAGACGAATATCTTAATTGCTAGGAATTGATTGAAAAGCATTATTCAAAATTCTTTGACCCTGCACCAGACACGATTTTGTCGCTTCGTGTAACCGTAATATCCGGTATCGCACCGGATGCGATCATATACGTGATATTCCAAGGCAACGTCACGTGATATATATATGGACGTAAACAAATACAGGACAATCACTGACCTGTTTAGTTTTTTCTACTTGGAAAGATTGCAATTTCCGGGGAAGGCCCCCGTCTGGTCAACACATATTTTAAGACTGGAAATCGTTACTTTAGTATAGCTCTAAGAGTTCAACGGGTCAAACTGGTATACACTATGCATTAAAGAAATAAAATTGAATTACATCGTCACTAAACACTTCGGTTATATATTTTTCCTTTTCTCTTCAATCTCCTCTCTTTTGCGGCGTTGTCCACACCAACATACCCTGTCTTCAGCACACATACACACATGCAGGCACACACAACATACATAGAGACATGCGGGGTCATTTGTATGTATTCGATACCTTGTCAAAATCAAAAATTAATCCTTAATCTTTGAACCGTTACATGTAGCAACGGAAGGATACTGAAACGTCCAGATATAAACCTTTGTTTTTTATGGATGAATATCATGTATTTTTCATAAAATCTTTGACATTTCTCCCAACCAAGTATCCCATAATTTTGCACACGATCGGCCTATTTAGTTTTCTGGTTAGAAAAAATCTAAAGAAATCTCGAGACATGTACCTTTATAGAACGTAGATATAGTGATTTTTGTTTTTTCTTTGGGAATAAAATAATGTGGTATTGTGTTGGTCGAGTATTTGCTCAGTCTGTCTTGATGTATGATGAAAGAAGATCATAACTACACCAAACGTTTGGTTTATTAGGGTTTAATGTCCTATCAACAACTTAAGTCATATAAGGACGTACCTCCTTGTGTGCAACGTAAGCCTGCTCGTGTGTATGTGTGCCGGTACTTTTGTGTATATACGTTCTTCCAATAGCGCGGATCAAATGCCGACGTTATGTTGATACATTGTATCTAACTGAATAACCATGCCGAAAGCACCCAACACAATATTCCGACCGGTCCCATTATGTTGACAACGTTACTCGCCTCTTACGATTCATGTCATGGGTAACAGCAAGTGAATGCTGTGTCAATCTTCGAACTGCAAGGGTGAAATACCAAAGAAAACAAACACAAGGGAATATAAAAGGTGAAAATGACTCGGTTCTTTCAGTAGCTGATTCGCGGATGATATTGGTTTTTCAATATTTTCTGCACACCGCTCTTAAGTTCAAGATACATATATGAAATACTGTGGTGTTTATTCCGTACCGTACACCCTACGGCAGTTTTTCTTGAGGTACTATTTACATGTATATTGGCAAAGCTAAAGAATCCTGTAATATTTGTCCCAGATCTATAGATTTTTTCATTTGAAAAGAAAACTATTTTTATTTTGGAATTGCGAACGGTCCGAGAATCTCAGAACATGTTGTGTTCGATTTTTTCTATATTATCGTAAGTTTGCGTGCTGATAAACAGTTTGTCAGATGTATATAAATCAAAACCACATGTGTCTACAAAGCGAATGGGAGTTTTGCGCTGAACAGTAAAATGTGTAAAAAAAAAAACCAGTTTTTTTTCCAAGCGGCTGTGAGCTACATCTATGGTGTCCTGTTTTCGCTTCAAATACGCATGTACCCATATCCGTTTTAGAGTTGAGACAAGGTGAGAATAAACACTAGATACATGGAAATATGTTACAATATAGGGGCTCTCATATCCAACACAAAATAGCTCTTGTAATTACTATGCCATTACCTTCCTGCTTTGAATTATCTCCAATCTAACTAGGTTTTTGTCTATCAAAATCTGTTTAAAATTAGAATTCTTGTTTAAAATTCCCCTGAGACTCAGAACAATTTCTGGAACATCATTATCTCCACGGAGCCTCATTTTCATTCTTAACATTAGTGTTTTTTTGTGTATTATGGTTTCCTTTCATTCGATATTCATTTAAAACAAAAGTAATGAGATAACTGTTGTCGTTCAGTTAAATATATCACATTTGAAGAAATGAGAACTATAGGCTTGCCATTATGCTACACCATGTATTTTGGCGTCTGCCTATACTGTTAACATACGTGTTTGCCGTTTGCTGCATAGGGCCATTATAGACCCCGTATGACCTCGTAAGGAGAATGGTACCATCATAAATTGATTATAAAACATATTTGTTCATAATTGAGCAACTTGGATCCCGCAAAATGTAAAAGATGCTCCGTGAGGTCTCATCCCGAAATCTGTCCGCTAAGTTCTATATCAATCATGGACATTTTTATGTATTTCCCATTTTCCCTCAGCGATCGTTTAGCAAATAGGAATTGAAATTGCTGTTTAATTCTAATTTTGTTAGCATGAAACTGATAAATGATTTCTCGTTCTATAACGTCGTTTCGTTACCGTAAACGCCACAACGACTTCACGTTTTGCGGTCTGTTATCTAGCATTCAAAATGGACGACTTTTGAACGAATTTATGCACTTCAATTTTGACTTCATAGACGATTAATCTTGATTATGTTTAAATCCGTTTGGGGCTTGGGGCGATCGATTCTTTTGAGATGATGACTCCACCGTCGCCTCCGTCTTCCATATACATGTACAATATTACTCGTATAACAAAAACGACTTTATGCCTGGTGCGTGACTCGGTCTTGCGGCTGCATGTACAATCTATTGCATTAAGCAGTTCAATACACGGGCATTGTCGCTTTGAAGTATAACTTTGACCAAGATGCGGTCGTTGGGTCTTTGGGTTAATTTGAAAAATATCAAAATCATAAACACGTGTACACATAAAGTACGTACCTAACTAGTCAACAAATGTACAATACAAAGCATAGTACTGATAAACAGAACAATACCAAGTACACTACTTACCGACTTGTGAACAAGCTTAAGTAAAGTACTGACCAACACGTGTTCATGATAATTTATAACACTGACCAACACTTGTGTTATTAAGCTTTCAATAGGTCGGTGGAATAGGTCGAACCTGGGGAAAAAAGTACTATGTTATCAAACTCTTCTGATTTCAACTCATCAATGTCTCTAGTACGATAGAAAAAAATGTCCTGAAATATTCCCTTTGGGGGGAAAAAATGGGACCATTTTTAAATTTGGCCTATTTTTTTTTTTAACTTTTTCGCCAAAAATGAAGAACGAGAATATATCGGTTAGATGAATGAAAATTCAGATTTTTGATATTTTCTTTGATATCAGAGTCCTGCAAATATGTTTATTTATTACACATAACTCTATATCCTACTTTGACAAAATTAATTGGCTCTGGTATTTGCATCATATTTCAAAATTCAAGATAGCTGACAATATCCAGATAAAAAAAAAAGAACATGGTACGAGCCCACTTCGGCCTGGCACAGGTATGTTATGATAATAAACTAACCCTAATATTGCATATATAACGTGTTATCTGATAGTGTGAAAAAAATAGTTGTGTATATACAGAGGATACCGTTATTAGCAGCAAGCATGCAATCCTTATGCCCAGGATGGTTAAATAATACTTTCTCCAGAGTAGCTTCTAAGCCCTGTATGCACTTTTCAAAACGCATGGCAAAACATCATTTAATTTAATTGAAGATGTATATTGTGTATTAAAAGCACATATATAAACCTGTTATAATTATTATGTAACATTGCAGATAGTATGCAGTATAACAATAATCTGTTTACAATCTGGATTTATGGAAAAAGTGGAATTTCATTGAGAAGCAGCGGTTTTACAGCAAGTATGTCCAGGTTTTTTTGTGTGTGTGTTTTTTGTTTTGTTATTAATGATTAAATATTGTATGTAGTACTTTTGTTGACAACATTTGTAACAATATTTTATAAAACGTCACGATAAGCCCATTTTTGAAAAAAGTATGTTTCGCTGTGTCAGGACTATGTACCATGTACACAGGATTGGAACGGTTTCGCTAAAAAAAAGTGTGTCTAATATAACTCTTTCGTCTTTGTCATATACTGATGCCTTCATTTCTGTCTTTTCAGGACTTGATATACAATAATGGATGGTCAGCACGTCCAAGATTGTGATTTTCCTCATGTGCCTGGCGGTCTTCATGAGGGATGTTGTGTGATTTGCCGTGATGCTTTGGGTGATGACAAACAAAAGGTTCACAAGAAAGGACTTGAAACTCTCATTCGTGTCAGTAGTCTGCAAGGGGACAATGATTTGCATGAATATTTCACCCTGAAACGGACCTATTCCACCAACCTTCAAGGGGTTCACTTCCTAATAACATGTGAGGTTCTTTACGGAAGTGAACGCATGTGTACATATGCGTCATGGAGGCGGTATGTTGAATTATTTGCCTCCTTGCGATGGCACAAATCTGATGCCGAATTTAGAGTGCAACCTCGCTGAATCATGCCGGGAGTTTTATTTTGCTGTGTCTTATGATAGAGAATATTGGAAACTGCATAGATATTGTAAGAGGCGACTAATGTGGTGACCATGATGATTCGCAGGTATTCCACTAAGTCTTCCTTCAAAATTAATTTTGCAGCCCTCATACATGCTATGTTTGTTTGTTTGATTTTGTTTAACGTCCTGTTAACAGCTAAGGTCATTTAAGGACGGCCTCCCCTGTGTGCAAGATGCATGCGTGTAGTATATGTGTGTGTATTTTGGGAGGCTGCGATATGTTCGTGTTTGTCTCCTTGTGATAGCGCGGAACTGATGCCGACTTTATAGTGCTACCTCACTGAAACATACTGCCGAAGACACCCAGCAGGACGCCCCACCCGGTCACATTATACTGACAACGGGCGAACCAGTCGTCCCACTCCTAATTTGCTGAGCGTTAAGCAGGAGTATAAACTGCCATTTTTAAAGACTTTGGTATGTCTCGGCCAGGGGACAGAACCCAAAGCTCATACATGCACCAATACGTTGAATATTTATCGTTTCCGATCTTTCCTGTCTAGTTTCCTTCTTACATATCTGCGTGCTTTTGTCGGTGTCTCCCAAGACAAAAATACTCTTTCATGTATATTATTAAAACTTAAATCGAAAAATTGTACAATACATCGAAACATGAGATTTATCTAGTAAGTATCTATTTAATTTACACTTGATCACACAGGACGTTATGCAAGTCATTACAATGTGACGTTGATCATATATAGCATACCTTGTAGTTCACACGCTATAATAATTGATTACATCAAATAAGTAATTCAGCAAATAATCTAATATTGATCACATATGTTTTTGTTGTTCAGGTGATATTTCGATTTCGATAAAGGAACAATTCCGTGTTTAACAGTTGATAACAGACATGAACAATTATTTGGTAATGGTCAGATACAGCTTAGAGGTGATCACACACAATATAATGTTGACTGCTTGATTTCAGTGACGAACATATACATGTACAAATTCGTATGGAACACATACAATTTAATGTTAACTTCATTTATATTTGAATGGTATATGCCTCATATTTTCGCGATGACATTATATAAAGAATGAACAGACTGATTTAGAGAAAGTAATGGGGGAACAAATATATTACACCTGTAACACCCTTAAGGAACCTCGTCTGTCTGTGACTTTAGTGTTCTGGTGCTAGACAGCCAATCCCGATATTTCCTCAGGTTACGAAACACATAAACGGATTACAACGTCATGGGCTAGAGCTGATTTACGAAGAGAAGACAGCCTTGTCTTATTCTTTCAATAACCAATCAATCGATTCCAGCGCCAGGAGGGCCGGATCAAACAGGTTATGTAAGTGGATAGAAATTATCCGACTTAAACATATAAGCCATGTCCTGAAGACAACGAAAATTAAAGCAAATTCCTTTGTCAGTGACGTTGATTGTCTGTTTGATTTCGCATAACAAAGATTGATGTATACAATATCAGGAAAATTCGGCGACTTGTGCAGTGTTATTGAAGTTGAATGCTGTGGTCACTACTCATACCTCTCCAATTGTTTTAAATTTTCATAACAATAAGGGACTTTACGCACATGCCCTTGTGTGTTAACAGTAGTTTAGACCAATTCAGATTTCCAAAATTATGAAATCTACTATCAGCGGTGAGTCCAGAGGGACACGTTTTTGGTGTAGTTGTAATTCAGTTTTGTCATAATGTATGCATAACTAAATATTCGAAAAGCAATCACCTGTGTGTGCAAATTACGTGCATTAATCAATGACGTTGATTTTTCTGTACAGTGATGACAGTGGTTCTTGAGTACACGTCAGTTAACAATACATCTCCAGCAAACACGCAGGCATACACACATAAGGAGATATCAGCCAGGTGGCATATGACTAGTAGTTACCGCCTGATAAGGCAGCTCCTGCGAATTCCTTAAATTGTATTGACTAATGTAAATGCTAATTGTATTAATTATATATCTACATGTATGTACTGTAAAGCGCTTTAGAGTAGCTTAGGTTAGTTGGATAGGGTGCTATATCAAATGTTGTATATTATTATTATTATTAATAATAGTTATTAAACTTTTTTTGTGTACATCATCAGTGCAACATGGTTTGGTTTTAGTTTTCTTGTGTTTGGTGTCCTATTAACTGCAAAGGTCACTTAAGGACGCGGTTGCAAACCCTGACGTGCAAAGGGGTCGCAATTATCATACATGTCTTGTTTTCATTTAAAGACCAAAAATAAAAACATAAATTCTTCTAAAACTTTTTTTTTATATTTGTCGACAAACGCGATTTACTGATAATCCTGCAGAATTTGTATTGACGTACATTTATATGATGAACAGGAAAAAAATAAAGACACAGCAGCACCATTAGATAGTGACATATGTGTTAGACGGGCGTAACTGATCGGAATCGCACCATCATCAACATGTCACGCTGTGCCATGGAAAATATGTAGTAATGGATTGGGAATACCTAAAGTGCAACACATTACAGCTCAATATCGAACCCTTGGAAAGGTATTATACATTCTATTACTAAATTGGGAATTCCATCTGTTCTTTGCATACAAATGAACTCTAAAAGAAAATCCTGCTTGGAATCCAATGCAATGACAACCCACACTGTTCCCTCTAGTGAATTGAAGACGTTGACAGCCTGGAACATTCTTGTAGAGAAATAACGGTTGAAATTAGACGTATGTTATTAAGTGTTTGTTGCATACCATCAATTAAAAATCCGATCAAGATGCATCTGAGTACAAAACAAGATGGCTTTAGCGTTAATCTCATTACGTTAAGCCCCAGCCGTGATTGTCTTTGCGGCGTGTGTCAGAGAGCGTTGTACCCTCGTTGAGGAGTTGCTGGGATACACAAGATAAAAGGCGTAATTTGTCCTCACCAGCTCCAACACTGCCACCAGCATCACGGCTAGCGGGCCTCCGGTCCATGTCAGCGACGCAGTGCAACACCACGAAAGCCGCGCCTCCGAATAGGTCTAGAAGAACAATCAGTCATTGTATTCATTTGCGTCGGAGAAAAAACCCAGTCCTCGCTACTTGGAGGGTTAAGTGATATGAGCTATTGTAGGAATGTTCCATTTATCATATCCAATCTACGGTGGCTTGATGAAAATAGATCGCAATGGTTGTTTGAGACACTTGAGCGAATTATCGATACGTTTCAAGTAGACAACAGTGTGAATATACATAGCAGCACTGTCTTACCGACATGTTCTGTATACCGTCCAGAAAGAAACGTGTTTTAAACTTCCCTATCACAAAATAAAGTCGAAATAATTATCTGAAATATATCGCATGTTAACCCATCGAACGTGAAAAGTTTTGTAGCCAATACTTAGATCAGTAAGGGGAATGAATAACTTGTGTTAAGCTGAGAAAGTGAACGGTGACAGAAGCGTGGCATGTAATGGGATAATTGACGCCGTATACTTGCGTGGTACGCGGATGCCAAGAATGTAACATCTTAAGTCCGACCAGGTAGTTTGTACATCGCTGTTTTGTCATTGAATGATACGTGTTAACGTATCTCGATAAGCCTATCAGTTCCATCTTGTCTCCAAAAAGTCGGTAAGCTTTTAATCCCGAATTTGTAATCCAAGTTTTTGATTGGTTAAAATAAAAAAATAAAAAAATCTTCAACATATACATTGGCTTTCAAGACATGTAAGCAACACATTTGAATATGATTTGTCACAATGGCTAACATCAAGTATCACCAATGTAAGTAAATAAACGAACCTACTCGTGAAAGGAGACAAAGCTTATGTCGTCTTGGTCTACATGAAAACTAATAACACACTCGGTAATTGTATTCTGTTCAATAATGTAAATACATCCGCTATCTGTGCACAAAGCTTAAGTAATTAGCATGCATTGGAAAAATGCAAATACGTCCCGAATATTGCCATACTTTCGATTGATTTCCGGTAACTGTGTATTTCATGCATGTAAAACCATGGAAACCTTTTAAGCTGGGACCGGTAGCACACACACATCACACACATTTGCCGGTAGATCAAAGATCTAAATATTGTGATACCAAAGGCGCTTTATACATGTATCAGGAGAGAACATTTGGATTCAGCTAGTATATTTGTTGTATCTCGATAAAATAAGACAGAGTGAGCTAGTAAACCATGTATAAAGCCTCCAAGTTACTTCACTTCTATAAAAAATCTTTCCTTTTTACATGTACGTTGTATTTGCATACATTTTATAGACAAACAAGACAGAAAATGCGTGGTCACACCATATCTTCAATCCATTAAATTAACCTATTTCAGGTAAGGCATATTTCCATTATTGTATTCAAATACAAGTAGACAGCTTATCCCTCATAATTATACAGTCAAATCCCATTTCTGTCTTAAAGTTAAATAATCGTAAAATGCAAATCAGTTGTAATGAATATGATATCACACAAGCGATAACCTTTGAAATAATAATGCTTGCTCAATTATCACGTGTCTGTAACAGTTTCCGAGCCGTCCTTGATTGAACAGCAACGAAACTAACAGATAATTGAGTTTAATAGGAGAAGAAAGGTGTCCCAATAAAGGCAAATATCTTGGGAATTTTAAGAAGGTCCATATCGGAATAGTATTATACTAGGTCCGAACCTGAACATAATTATTTGAATTTCTTGCCATGGATGACCATCAACGAATTACTATATGAAAATCAGTATTCAGATATAAAACAATAATGTATATTACGAGGCATCCAGAAATAATGAATTGCCAATACTGTACAAAAATGCATTATTGAGATATAAGATATTTTATTGTTCACTAACAAAATTAAATTATTAAAGCACAGGACATTTATTTTTCGGAAATTATTTCCGGAAATTTTGTACTAGTATTTTTCCGAATTTCCTAGCTCCGGTTGAGAGGCATATTCGTCACTTCTGTCATGGCGATTTCCTAATTAAGACCACCTACAAGGGAACAGACCAACACCCCAGTGCCGCATGTACAGGAACCACAGGAACAACAGTTGGAGGTCCAACCATAAGAGAACCAGGGTCAAGGCGATACTGATATTAGCGTTGCACAGCCACATCATGATTCAACAAACATTGGTATGAATTAACAATTGTTGGACATTCCAATGGTTCCCAGTGTTAGTGATCATTTGGGCGACCATGTTCATGCATCAATTAAAGAAAATAAATGGAAGAATGAATACTTAGACCTAAGGGTATTATTAGATTAATACCCTGAGTTGGGTATGCGACAAAATGTTGTTTTCATAAATGGGTCATTATAGTTGATGGTAGCCCAGGCAAAATCAAATGTCAATAATATTAAAGACTGGACCAATGCATTCTTGATATACGCTAGTTTATAATAATAATGATAATATACAACATTTGTATAGCGCCCTATAAATAATTTGTAAAATTACTCCTAAAGCGCTTAACAACATATGGATAATAGTAATGGTTATAATTGTGAAAACAAAAAAGCAAAGGCTGACAATCACTTTTATACATTTAAGCAAGCAATGTGCACATAATTGAACAAATAAAAGGGTGGTATTTACATGTTGTCTTTGCAAGGTGATTATATTTGGTGAAATGCCCGGAAAGGGCACAGAAAGTACAGTACGCTTTGCTGCAAAACACTTCAATGGCTTAGGATGGAAGAATTATGACATACAATTCAGGCTGTAGCAGGTCTCAATCCATTACGAATCTGGTCCAACATAGATCACGAGTTGTGGCAAATGTTTGTGTCTGCAGCCTCTAGCATCAGGTCTAATACATCTGGCCCTGCACCTTCGAGCAAGTGTTAGGGCTTCAATTATGATGGTGTTTGTCAAAGCACACAATGATACTATTCCCACACATGTAGACGTTGCTCTGGTAATCACCCTGTATTGACATGTCAGGCCCATCCAAGAACTTCCGTCCTCCCTATTACAAAAATTCAACACCGTTCGGGGCACTAATCAGAATAATTTTGGTTTTCGTTTACCTGGAAGCCAAGAGACGCGACCCAGACCCTTCAACCAGCAAAATATGGGAGTTAGGCAATTCCCCAATTAGAGTGTCCAATCTCATACAGGCACTTTTTGCTTTTCCAGACTAAACTATAGGTAATGGATTGGCAGCAGATTTTTGTAATGGCTTTCGCTTGAATTATCTAAGTCCTATGTAGTATTTCGAAACAAAAAACCCTTCAATCCCCTATTGACAGCACAAATGAATTATGACATAAACTTGAAGAGGAAATAGAGTTGGGTGCAGTTGCAGGCCCTTACCCTAAGATTCCCATAACCAATCTCAGAATATCACCGTTGGGACTAGTTCCAAAAAAAAATGGTGACATGAGGATGATAACCCACTTATCATACTTAGCAGGAAACAGTATCAATGACTGTATAGATCAATCTAAAATATCCGTTAAGTATACTTCATTTGATAAGGCTTTGGAAATGGTGCAAACATTAGGACAAGGGGTTTTGTTGGGTAAAAAAGGTATGAAGTCAGCATTTCGGTTACTTCCAATTCACCCTGGTAACTTTTGTTTGTTAACATATATAACAAAGTAGGCGAGAATTATTACATAGACAAGTGTTTGCCCTTTGGTTGCAGTATATCCTGTGCACTTTTTGAAAAGTTTGCGTCTTTTCTAGAGTGGCTTGTTCGTCAACAAGCATATAATGTAATATGGAACATTACTTGGATGATTTTCTCCTGAGGTCTGCTGGTAATTCGACTGAATGTGCTTGTTTAATGGACACATGTGATAGGGTTTGTCCAAATTTGGGCGTTCCTATATCAGATGATAAGGCTGAAGCTCCTACGACATGCATTGTGTTTCTAGGTTTTGAAATAGACACCGTTGAAATGGTGGTCAGGGTTCCTTTAAAGAAAGTATGAGAAAGTGTTCTTTGATGTTAGGTGCTTAGTAAGTCAAAGATTAAGTTGGGCGACCTACAGTTCTTGGCTAGCAAAGTAGCATTTTGTGCTAGGGCTATACACCCTATAGAAGAATGTATGGATCCATGTCGGGTGTCAGAAAAGCTTATTATTACTTTCGTCTCAGTGCAGGTTCGAAGAAAGATCTTAGGACATTGTATATATACGCACAGATAGCTCAGGCAAAAGTGCATTTGGTTGTGGGGCAGTCTTTCAGAAACAATGGTTGGTGGTGAAGTGGTCTGACTTTGACTTCTCACCTGAGGTTTTTCGTGATACTACTTATCTTGAACAGATTCCAATATTCCTAGCTCTACTTGTGTGGGGCCAGGAACTTCAGAACAAGAAAGTTATTTTTCATTGTAATCAAATTGGTTTTGTAGATATTTTAAACACGAAATCCGCTCGTTCCCGCAGAGTTATTTCCCTTATTAGACCATTTCTACTAGAGTGTATGTACCATAATGTCCAGTTTAAGGCAAAGCATGTGCCAGGTATCATCAATGCTAAAGCAGATGCACTTATTCGTTTGCACTTTCACCGGTTTCGAAAAGTGGCGCAGGATTCATCCCCACATGCTTGTGTTATTCCGCATGTGTTCTGGACAATTTTCATGCAAAATTTCACAGATTGATAGATAGTACGGTAGCTGATACCACCAAGTCAACCTATATAAATGCAAGGTTATCATTTGAGCAGTTCAGATAACAAATGAAGCTTCCAGCGATTTGGCCTCCTCCCACTTCACATATTGTTACTTTTATTCTCTCTATGTTTAAGAAGGGAGTAACTTACTCAACAGTCAGAACTTACCTAGGTGGGATAAGATTATATGCTAGGAGTCATTCTAGTACAGATCCAAGAACTGTATTTATTGTAAAAAATTGGTTGAGAGGTTTAGAAGAGAAAGACTTCGTCAGGACAATCGTGCTCCTGTGTCAGTTGACATGTTAGTTAAAATGCCATCTACGTTGATTAGTGTAGTGTATGTAAATCAACATACGAGGCAACCATGTTTACAGCGGCATATTTCCTGGCATTTTGGGGTTTATTGAGAGTAGGTGAGTTAACTATTCCTGTTAATGGCGATAATACAGACAGAGCTATACACCTTCAGGATGTACAGTGGTCACTTGAAAAATTCGTGATTATGATTATTTTTTCTAAGACTGATCAGACTTGCAATTATGTTCTATAAGCTATAAGCAAGGCCTTACACTTAGCAGTTTGCCAAGTTCATGCATTAGGTGCTTATTTACAGGTTCGTCCCACACTGGAAGGTCCTTTGTTTTGCCATTTGGATGCTACGCCGCTAACACGGTCCCAATTTAGCTCTGTTTTCCGTAAAGCCCTGGCTTTTAACAATTTCGACACAAACCACTACAAAACACATTCATTTAGGATAGGTGGTGCATTACGTTGTGCTCAGTTAGGAATGGACTCTGAGACTATAGTGCGGGCAGGTAGATGGAGATCATCATGTTTTACAAGATATTTCAGAACACCACCATTGTCAGAAATTTTGGCAGGTCATTCTGGCACAAGATGCACAACTGCAATGAATGACAGTATATTGCAAGTTAACAGAAGAATTTATAAGAGAGTTCTGAGAACATACTCGCGATACATCATGTATAAGTAACCTGTCCAGAATTGCTGGTTAACATCACTAACATCATTGCAGTTTATAATGTGGTCTATTTTCCATCTTCATCTTTCGTTTGCTAGGTTTTGATAGCAGGTGTGAGGATAGTGAAATCGTCTATAATACGGCGAGCAGAAGAACATGCCCGTAATAGGCCTTGGGTTACCATGTTAGCCATGTGTCGGATTGGTATGAACTTAGAGTGGGTAGGCATTGGTGGTTTAATACTAGACTGTCTTATACAAATGGTAGTTGAAAACACGCATTTATTAGGTCAACCTGATATACTGATCATTCACTGTGGGGGCAACAACAGTGGGCAAAGTAATTCTGTATAAGAGCTGTGCTCCTTTGTCAAGGACATTTTAATGGATCGTGCCACTTTTCTGCCCAATTCATTATTGATATGGTCACAAATTTTGCCAAGATTTCATTAGGGGAAGGAAGCTGACATTTCAGCTGCAAATCAAGTTAGAATAAGGATGAACAGGGAGGCCGCTCTTTTACTGTTGCATAGGCTTGGGGTGGATATATCGAGTACCCAGTACTGAAATTGGACAACAATTTGTATCTTTAATATGATGTCCATTTAAATGAAGTAGGCAATACTATCCAATGGGCGCTAGAACAATTCTATGCTTGGGGAGGGGGTGTGTACTCTTAAGTATCACAAGTACAGGCATGTTTTGTGACGTGCACCTGTCACCCCTTTCTTGTGTGGCGGTGGTCACTGTGGCAGGTTAACCGCAACAGTTCCCTTTGGCGGAGTCACCTGAAATCTATCGCTAGTGTCTTGTACAGTTATCACAGCTATTAATTTTGATTGGCACTTAGTGATAGTACACAGTATTGGAAAAAAAGCAATTGGTGTTGAAGTAATTTATTATTTGCTTATTTGCACTTATCGATAGTGCATATACTTGAATTGCAAAAAAATAGTGGGCATTTATAGATAATGCTTCTGTTTTAATTATTAGGCTTAATATTTGTGACAAGTATATTTCATTAAGTAGTTAAATAAGTAACGAAGTATAACATAATATAAAATATCCAGATATTACGAATAACTTGATACTACTTAGTATCTAGATGTAACGAATTACTACATGATATATGATATCAAGATATAACGGATTGCTTTATAATACGAAGTATCTATATGTAACGAAGTATTATATGATATTAACGATCCAAATATAACGAATAGCTGTATAACACGAAGTATGTAGATATAGCGAAATACTATACAACATATGATATCAAGATATAACGAATTACTTTATAATACGAAGTATCCCTATATTTAGAATTACTAAACAATAAAGAAGTATTTAGATATAACAAGTTATTATATAATTTGAAGTATCTAGATCTAACTATTTACTATATAAAATGCAATATTCAGATGTAACGGAATAATATATATACTGCACTATCTAATAAAATGAGTCACATTTTACTGTAAAATTGTCTGTTATCAAAAATTACCATATAACAATATACAACATTTGATATAGCGCCCTATCTAGCTAACATAAGCCACTCTAAAGCGCTTAACAATACATATATATATACAATTAATACAATAAGCATATACATTAATCAATACAATTTTGAGGAATTCGCAAGAGCTGCCTTATCAGGCGCTAACTACTAGTCCTATGCAACTCCCTATGTGTGTATGCCTGCGTGTTTACTGGAGATGTATTGTGTTCTGTTTGTAGTGGGACTGTGCTTCCAACGACGTCTCTTATAGTGTCACCTCACTTGAATGCTACAGCACAGATACCGCATTGTCAACCCCAGACCATTTTATACTCCACCTGGGTTGGTGAAGTTGTGTGGGCGGGAGAAAAACACTTTCTCTGATATTCCATGCGTGCGACTACTTCGACGATCAAACGCGGCCGCCTACGTGGAAGGCCGACGTATAAGTTTGGTTTGATTTGTCTAACGTCCTATTAACAGCTAATGTCATTTAAGGACGTGTCTCCATGGGTGTAGTATATGCGTGCTGGCGTGTGTGTATGCAGGAGAAAGGGTATGTTGGGGTGTTTGCATCCTTGTAATAACGTGGATCTGATGCCGACTTTATAGTGCTATCTAACTGAAATGCCATGCCGAAGGCACCAAGCACAGATTTCCGCCTGGTCACATTATACTTTCAACGGGTTAAGCAGGGATTCACAACTACCATTTTATGGACTTTGATATACCCCGGCCAGGGGACAGAATCAATCGCCTTGCTTACCTGGGCGAACGCTCAACAGTCAAGCCAAAAGTGAGGTGTTGCCAAGCAAGTCGCTAAGAAATAAAAGGTAGTTGGAAGTAGAAAGAAAACTAAAGTTCCCAAATATTGCAAACGGTGCAGCAGAGGACACCAAAACAAATCCCCAATTATGCAGGGGGTTAAACAGTAGTCGCCTCCTACGGTACATCAGTGGGTAAACAGCAGGTGCAGGGAGGCCGAAGTGGTAACCACTCGACCAATCTGCCCATAAATATATGCAGCTACTACAACTAAAGTATCAGGATATACATGCACAAATGTCCGAATCTTATATTAAGTATAAGATTTTTTATTTTTTTATTTTGCTATTTGATATATAAGGAAAATTAAATACTTCAACAATATATTAGACACGGTTGTCCGAGTGTTCTCAGAATTCCGATTTATAAGAAAACTGAAGCATGTGTAAAGACAAAGAAGTAAAATGAGTATGTGTAACGTGCATGCAGTAAGCAAAGATAATGGTGGGTAAGAAAAATTTGTTGGAAAAATGTTGAAAACCTACTCATCAAATTATATATATATATATATACTGCTTTCGTTTGTTTCATTTAAAAAGTTAATATGATTGCTTTATAACTCCAATTTCAATTACACGAACAAAATTTGACTATTTAATTTACTCTTAAATCGAAGAAACTTAGTAAAATTATGAGTATGAATAATGACTGACATATGGAATTGTATTTGGTGTAGAATTTTACAATATGTAATTGGTTATTTCTCGTGTACCTCCCCTGTAAATCACTATAATACGCATAAGAAACTATGGAGTAAAGACATTCACACAGGGTTTGTAACAAGTCTTGTCTCGCAAAGCATGACAGTTTCATATATTCTTGATGTTTCACACGCACCCTAGTCAAATTATAATTACAAGCTATGACTTTCTTTTTATGAACATCCTTATTTTATTTTCCTACATGCAGCGTACATTTCAAATAATCGTAGCAATGAACACACACCAAGTAGAATCCAAAGATGGATATATACATGAATCATAATACAAATTTAAAAAGTGGAATAGTAACCTTCAGCTCTTTATCACCATGAGGCAGGTCGGGGATAGAGAAAAGAATTCGTCTACAGGCGACTAAATTTGGGACCTTATCTCTTCTCTCCTTTCTAAATAACTTTCTTCTTCCTAATGTCTTCCTTGACAATGCCTCACTTTTGGCCATTTGTTGAGCGTTCGCCCCTGTGAGGAGTGCTTTGGGATCTGTCCCCTCGCCGAGACATAGTTTCTACTCCTGCTTAACGCTCAGCAATTTAAGGACTGGGACGACTGGTTCGCCCGTTGTCAGTAAAATGTGACCGGGTTGGGCGTCCTGCTGGGTGTCGTTGGCAGTATGTTTCAGTGAGGTAGCATTATAAAATCGGCATCAGTTCCGCGCTATCACAAGGAGACAAACACGAACATATCGCAGCCTCCCAAAAAATACACACACATACACTACACGCATGCATCTTGCACACATGGGAGGTCGTCCTTAAGTGACCTTAGCTGTTAATAGGACGTTAAACAAAATGAAACCAAACTAAACCAAACTAATGAACTTTCTACTTCTCCCTACGTCTATCTACCTTCTCTTTCCATGCGCCTTGCTTTTCAATACCTCACGTGTGGCTTTAATGTTGAGCGTTCGCTCAGGTGAGGAAGGCAAATCGTTCTGTCCCCAGGTCTGGAATACTTGTATTTAAGTCCTTAACAATAGTAGGTGTTCTTCTCTTTCGTAACATTCAGTATTTAGGGTAATGGCAACAATGTATTCACCCATTGCTAGTATGATATGACTGGGCGGAATGCTGTTCTGGGTGCCTTTGGCATGGTATTTCAGTGAGATAGCACTATAAAAGTCGGCATCAGATCCACGTTATCCCAAGAAGGCAAGTATGCCAACAAACCCTGTATCCGGCACACATACATATATGCACGCGTACATAGTCACACGCACAGGCACGTCCTTAAATTACCTTAGCTGGTAAAACTTAAGAAACTGTACGCAGCCCGATATGTCTCTCAGTTTAATTAAGACCGTCTTTGCAGTGGTGTTTTTTTTTTCAAACAGCAAGACATGTATACTTTCATTCATACATGTAATACTGGCCCGTTTTTCTTGTAAATTGTGTCAAGAATAACATTGATGTCTATGATATCCAGTAAAAACAAATGTCATTAGATGTAAATACGTTTAGAAATACAACACGGAGCATATTTCGGCACGACATTGAATTTATCTTTTATTTTCATAAATTAACTGCAATATAGTATATTGGGGGTGCAAAACATATTTGTTTGTCTTAAAATGCGGTTGATTCGTCTAAAATGAAAAATAAATCATCTGCGACGTCCTACATAATATGATTATAATTCTGTAAAATGTTTAGTTTTGAACTTAAAATCAATAAAGTCTTCTTTAAATATGTCCCTAAAGTTGATGCATTGAACAAGTTTCATAAAGGTTGTGTTAAAATGTGTCTTGAACGTCATGAAATATATTTATAATACAAAGGCAAAACAAAAAATGTTCGTTCGGACGGACGAACATACGACACATTGACGTATAAGCTTGTACGTAAAGACACGGGCGAAACAGTTTACACCCCATTTCATGGCAGAAGTCTACTAAGACCTAACCATGAACGAAATCGCTATGGCTTTATTTACGGGAAACAGACCTTTACTTACTGTATTTGGTTCTCCCGAACAGTCGGCTTTAACGAGTGCGGGGAATGTTAAACCAAATCGGAGCTGCAGTAAAGTAGTCTGTAGGAAGAGAAAGGTCATCCGGATTATTTACGACAGCGGATATGTCGTAAAGAGTCGGTACATCAACGGAGATCAAGAAATGGGTAGTCGATTTTCACTGCAACGAAATCAATTCTCTGCTGACGTATCTCGTCAATCAGAAATATACCTACGGAATGAAAAAGCAGAAACGCTAACACCAATCATTTGGAAATGTCGGTAACATGTGTGAGACGGGTCGGGGGTCGATTGACCTTTGTCCTATATGTGGTAACGGCATTTTGTTAACGGTAATTCCATAACAAATAGTCATTTACATACAATGATACGTATTCACTGATAACCTATAAAATACAAATCGGGGATATATATTACACAGACGGAAACTTGTCCCTGGCTTAAACATTCTGTTTCGTGGCAGCATAGATTCTTATTTAGAACAAATGAGCGTTAGAGAGGAATTAGGCGGCATTTCCTTTAGTCAGCCAGCCAAACATTATACTGTACCAATATACAACCGTATCAACTTGAGCGACGCAATGAAGAACCTGCCAAAACACTCATACACTTGAATTAAAAACAAAACAATGTTTTCAAGGATGTTATAAATCGTCTTATATAGAGCTTATACCAATACAAGCTACATGTGACGACGTTAAAACCAAACCTTGTCACAAATAAGCAACAAGAACATTGGGTCTTTTAGTGATTTTGTTGTATAGGATTTAAAGTCCTATAAAACGCTTAGGTCATATACATGTATAACCAAGAAGGTGCTCCTGTGTATGCAATGCATGCTTGTGTGTGTGCTGTAGGCGGTAGGTTGGTATATTTGCCTTTTTGCCATAACGCAGGTCTGATACCGACATTATACATGTAGCGCTACCTCACTGAAATGCATGTTAAGCATTCAATCCGGCCACATTATATTGACAACAGATCACATGGAACCTATTGTTGTCATTACCCGAAATGCTGAACGATAGAAAGGGTACAATCACTACCATTTTTAAGGACTTTGGTATGCCCCGGTCTGGGAACGGAACCCAGTACCTACCTTGTTAACACAAACGTTCAACATGGAAGCCAAAAATGAGGCATTGTCAGATAAGGCACTAGTACACAAAATTAAGTAAGAGGTAGGTAGAAAATAATAATGCCCCAAATTTTGCATTGAGAGCCGCAGATTTGTTTGGTCAGTTTTTGTGATCCCAAGTAGACGGCATAACAACGAATCCCAAATGCTGCAGGGGTCATAGTTACATGTAAAGTGTGCAGTGGGCAACAAATTGTTGTATGTTATGTTTTTAATACCAAATCTGCAGTGGTTGCATTGGTCATTCCATTTCTCAAACAACACTTAATTGAGAAAAAATATTTTCCCTTTCAGTAAGAGAGCACTGAACAGTACTTAAATAGGTAAGACCTATTTTTATACATTTGTACTTTCACCAAGGTCAAAAAGGCGCTAAATGCATGTCTATCTTGCCTAACACAATTCATAAAAATCCACTCCTGCCAATCCACTCTAGCAAAACTATAGTTTGTATATATACTACGTGTAACAAAATGTTTCATCATTGTTTACATATAGTGGTTATAGTAATTTTTCATAAGCTGAAATGTACATAGATATAGATACTGGAACAAATACCATCGCAAAAATGGTTTACATACGCTACATCATTAAGACATTTTAAGATCCGGGCCCTTATTCATGAAACAGCTAGCATGCCCAAGCATGGATTTATGCTCAAACCAGCTTACGTATTATTCAGTAAAAGCATACGACACAGTCGAAAAGGCAAGACAAGACATGGGAAATGGTATTCTACTTCAAACCTTTCTAAACTTCTTCCAAAACAATTGACATGAATTGATTTGTTATTGATTTATGTCTGGAACAAACTAATTGGTTGAACCAAGAATCTAAGTTTGAGCATCAGAGAGTATAGACCAAGTTTTCGAAACAATGGGTTTTTCTTGGCCCAAATATTGATGCATTAATAAAAAACCGTTTAGTTGTAACAAAATCCATCCTGATGTGCAAAAACTCAATATCCCCCTTTTGCGTGACCAAAAAAGACTATTCAAGCACACGAACAGAAAAAAACCAACAACTTAAGGTAACATATTTTATTCTTGTCACCCTTCTAATTTTGTAGCGCTCTTCCTGATTGGATATCTTGCCTGGGTCTATAGAAAGCGTCGGTGTCTATAAAAGCACGTGCAAGGGGAGACAACTCAAACTTTAATATCTCTTCATAACAACAAAGATGGCGTTCGACACACACAAGCGTTTGAGGTGTGCCAATCATTCACAGGATGATATAGCCTACAAGCAATCTAAAACGACATCAAATTCAACGATGAGGGGCCGTCCAGGTGCTTATTACAAGGATGGTTGTGTATTGTCCGAAATATTGCCGAAAAGGTTTCCGGTTGGGGCTATTTTGAGTAGCAGTCAAACTGACAAAGTGACTAATAATTTTGCCGAATAAAAAGTAATAAAAATATTGTAAGGGTCAAAAATTCGATATCTCTGAAAAAGGAGGGGTCTACTGGCTCATAGACCTCTTTGATCTTTACAGACCAGACGATACTGGCTCATAGACCTCTTTGATCTTTACAGACCAGACGAGTTCTATGAGCCCGTAGACCCCTACAAACCCAGAGATAACTAATATTGTACATTATACTAAAGATCGTACAATGAAGTCATACATTTACCTGTAACTGTCTTTATTGTGATTAATAATATAAACAACCTAAAGGACACTTTACTTACAACAAGTTTTTATATCAGTACACTTGGATATAGACATATGTTTAAATTTCAAGTATTAAACAGTAAAATATAATCCATTTAAAAATCACCGGAACTTATATTAGATCCTGGAATGACCAAGACGACCGTAACTGTTTAATTTGATTTAAGGACAAATCTTTATGAGCAGATCAATTCAATGGACTATTTCAAAGCATTGATATTCAGCCATCTTTAAAGATTGAACGTCAGGTGCTATGCTTGTTCTGATTAATGTCAAACTATGCTGTCTATCAACCGCTGTCAGCAATCTTTCCACCGTATTGTACCCTCGACGTCGTCTTCATGAAAGTTCCATCGTTTAACGACCTACTTATCGAAGTACCATCAAAATCTGGTGTGTTTGGATTCCTTGGGACCATACCGTCCGTCATTGTAGACGTACAGATATACGTCATACATTGATTCGTTTTTACGACGAGTTCTATAATAGAATAAGTATCGATGCTCGTGTTGTGAAATGTACATCGGAACCTCTCGGGAGCCGTCACACCTCCTGCTGATCACAATATTTCTTTTTTGATGGCGTTTGGTAGAATTTATTTAGCAAGCTGACGAGCTTTAAGGTAGGTCTCTGACGTCTCAATAGTATGTAAACAGGTTAGGTATTCTGGCGGTGGCACTCATTTCGGGTCATTGCAATATTATTGATGATAAATCAGACATGTGCCGTATTAGCGCGGCATTGGATCAGACGTTTTGAACGCTTATGTCTATATAAGGAACTGCTGATGGGCAACACGTCCCATGACGCCGCTCATTGGTAATCGAAACAATTCAGAAGTCTCGGTGAAGGGGGAAATTTGGTATTTCTTAATCTGTTAATTTCTAAATCAATATAACTGAACCATATTCTATCCGGAGACAGAATGTTGCAAGAAATATGGCAGATTTTTTAGATTGTTTTTCTATTAATACATTTTCCATTTCTCTTTTACTCGGAAACCCTATTTGATCCTCTCCAATAGTATATCATAAACCGAAACAGGTCAAATGCTGTCTCAGCCTTTTAAGACAACACGACACATATCTTCATATCTTTATCTAAGAGAACACACCGCATATATCAAGAGTAAGTACATGGAAGCATCATTATCATTTAATTGCTGTATACTATAAAAATTGAAATTTTATAAGAGACCACAATAATAATATTATAAGAAACTCTACCGTAAGGTAGGACAACACAGGTCCTGCTAGGTACATCGTTCAACATTGCAGCGGTACAAAGAACGTCGCACTGAAGACATTTTCACCTTTTTATAGAATGTCCAAAGTTTAAACATTTCAATGAGTATCTTGGTAATTTAATTGAAGTTTTATTTTGAAGGCAGATGTCGTTGTAATAAATTCTATAAAATTTTAAACTATGAATCTGTTTGGCCTTTTGGGGCAAAACAAGCATGTTGATATTTACTTTCTCAATTTCATGCTGTCTGTTGCAAGGTATTTTCAAACGATGTAACTTAATGATGTGTGTTGAAGGTTTTGTTGATGTGAAGACTTTCTTTAAATTTACGATTAAGAAATGTATTAACTACAGTTTTACTTACCAACGCTCCAAGCGGAACATTGCTTTATTTACGAGATACCTTGAAAATCGAACCCGTTGGAGCATGTTGGGTCTGAGGTAAAAACATTTCTGTGATTTTTTCTATTATTTTGTATGCGTGTGTGTATGTTCTGGTTAGATCTATCTGAGCGAGTCAGAATGCGTGGTTGAAGAGTTGGTGTATATAATAGTGTATTTACACATAGTGTATATATATGCTGCAATAATTTCCTTTTACCTTACATATACGTATGTATACATGGATGTATTTTCAATTTAAGTATTCTTTATGTTTGATAGCGTATTCCATCATATTGTTGATGTTGTTTTTGCATTTTTAACAATAAAATAAATTGTGTTTCCCTTTCGAAACATGACATAATGGTGTACCAGCAATTTGAGGAGGAACTCGGAAAAGGGTAACATCTTGGTATATACTCCTTTACGATGTAACAACAGGTGCTAATATGGCTGCCGACTCTGTCACTGCGCATGTCCCAGCAGTTTGACGTTGACTGCCCCCTTACGCTTGACGACAGCCAGACAGAGGTTTTCTGTAAGTGATAGATTGTCGTATCCTCCAACATCTTCGATTGGCGCTATCATTTAAACAGACACTGTAACTAAATAGAAAACCGAAGAGACAGGAACTGATCCGGACTAATTGATGGATCGTTCTTCTAACCATATTCTCGAAATATCAGCAACTTGGCCTAGTGTTGAGATAAAGTATGATAAATGCTACGTCAGAGGGAGAGGGGGGGTCTGGAAAGGTAATAACTTGTGTGAAATACAAGTGATTGGTAACACAATTACGAGCTAGCCACGTGTTAAATGTACGGTGACACACTAAGTTCATATACACGTACTGCACTTCTCACATTTTGTCACAACGCGGTTATTCACTTTGTTGTTTCATTACATTTCACATCATGTTTAGGTCACACTAACTACACAATGTGACCAAATGTGTCCATGCACAAACGTTTTGCCAAATAGCGTAAAAAAAACAAAACAGTGTTCACGAATGTGTGGCTAGTGGCATTTAGTCACATTTAGTTTATGGTGATGAACTAGGCTAATTTAGTTATGTCTGGTCAACTATCGTACATGTAGCATCAGGTGTTCGCTGACATCATGTGTCCACTTTCTAGCGTCAAGTCGCATGTTCGAACACTACATATTCGGTGACATGTGCTTATTAAACTTATCCTTGCATTTAATTTCCAATTCGACGAAACACAATAGATGCACTAGTGTCTCATCTTCTCATTTTAATGAACGGAGGAGATTCTTTTGGTACATGTATATGCTCTTGTCATCACCAAAAAGTATGTCGACACATGGGGTCCTATTTTTCATCTGGTCACAATGTTAATTCGGTGAAGCGTTTGATCTATGTACTAATAATTTGCCACATATTGTTATACTGATGTGCATGATCTGTGACAACCATGGTGTATGTTATATATTGTCTGGTCACATCTGTTTTGTCACACAATAAAGAATTTTCTGAAAATAGCTTGTCAAACTAACTCTACGATACCAAAAAGGTCACGTCGAAGTATCCAGTAGCATCTTAAGTACATGCATATCATAATTACGTTTGTCTGGTCACACCTCGCCAGACAATTTGTTCTTGGTCCACATGTATGTATAGATATCTAGTCTTTTTATCACACTTTCTGTAACTTATTTTTGAGATGTTTTCACAAAGTTAAAAGTATTTATGAGTTGAAATACAAGACGGTACATACATAGACAATATTAGTGATGCCTATTAATAACAAAATACAGTGATACATTTTAAGACTTTCCAGGTCCTCACCGACATCCACCTATTTGAAAAATTGCTTTTTGGGAAAGAATGGGCCTGCTGAATCCCATTGTAAGAGGCAACACATGGGGAAATTCCTGTAGAGTAATTGCTTTTTCTCGTTGTCTTTAATTCGATGACATTAACGGGATCATAGTTGATCTGCTGCGCTCTTTTTTTCTTTTTTCTTTTACATTCTGTTTTCCTTCGGTGGTGCCCTGTATTCATATGATCTGGGCTGTTGTACAGCTGTAATGACTGACGTTAAACCCAAACAAAATAGACAAAAAATAGTTCTGTTGTCGTTTAACAGGGAAGTGACACTGAACAAATCTTGTTTGTACATGATATGTTGGTGTGTTATGTACTTGTCATGTACTTGTCATGTGTGCTGTCGTCCATGAATAGTGTTTGTTTCGCCCTGAAAAGGAGAAAATCGCACTTACAACTATAATTTGTTATGTGTCTAAGGGCACTTCAGTTTCGGCACTGTCTCTAAGTAGCATTCTGGTGACAGCTATGTTGATAAATTTGCAGAACGAAAACAGGAACATCTGCAATATCTCGTGGGACGATGCCAAACAATCTAAATATAGTTTTTGTGCATACTAATCATTTTGAGATGCACCCATTAACACAGTAACCAAGTCAGTTCGGTTAAAAAATCATGTACATGTACTTTAAATAAATGGAAAAATTATGAAAATTGATAAAAACAAAAGTCCTTGATAAGGAGGAAACGCATTGTAACAAAATTAAAAGTCAAACTGAAAAAATCCAAATAAGATAAATCGAAAATTCCAACAAATTCAAACTCGCAATCGCTTAGGCTAGGTCACAATAAGAACAAGAGGCCCATGGGCCTTAACGGTCACCTGAGTCTATAGTATTTATTTTTGTTGTTGAAATATGTACCAATTTGAGTAAAAAATAGTATAATGTTAACTTAACTTTGTCAGGACCATGAGACGATCATTCCTACCAACTTTCAGTTCAATCGGCCCAGCAGAGCTTGACTTTAAGTTTGAAATGTAAAATGTTAACGGACGACGGGCGACGGACGGCGGACGACGGACGACGACGGACGAAAACGGATAGCAATAGGTCACTTGAGCTAAAGCTCAGGTGACCTAAAAATAATATTCAAAAGAGGACCATTGACAAGGAGAATATGATAAAGTGTTCCGGATTGATAAGCGTGTGTAAATCTACGTCAAATCCAAGTAATGTCACGTCTTGGATGCGAAAACAAGACGTATTGACAACGTTATAAAACATACACTAATTAGCATACCAAAAAACAGATCAATTAAGTTTACACTTATACAGATTCAGCAAGAAACATGTAAACGTTGCTGTACGTTTGGGGTGTTATACATATGTATGACAAAACTGCGGTGATTTGATGTCCACGATGTAGATTCCTTTTGAGACATGTGAATATAGCGTTACAATGTTAAAAAACTCTTCGTGCATGTATTTAAATAAAATCTCAAAGTAGCAACTGTATCACTGGAAACAAGCCAAACGTCTAGTTTGGTTTCTACTGTGATATTTAGATTATACATACATCATTTTCCCCTTGGGGTAATAACTTGCCGTCTAAAGTATACGAGTGTTGGAAGAATCATCCTTGGAAGTAGGTAGATATAACGTTTAAGCACAAGAGTTCGAAATACAATACATGCTAATTTTACGGGCAGGTAGATATACACAACGTTGCCAATCGGGAAACACAAGGACAAGATCGGTAGATATGTTACATACTGGGATCGCGAGTTCTGCTAATAAATCAGAAATGAAGAGACCGTGGGGAGAGATTCGGGGATATGTGTCACCGTAAAAAATCTTAATGATCACGTTCATCTTGGCAAGGAAATCGATGTTGCATGCAACTCGAGATACACATACATAACAAAGCTACGATCAAAGCTGACGCCTATTATATTCTTTTGGTTGATTTGCTGAATGTTTCAACTGTTTCCTTTGAATTTTGTCACCAATTTGATTAAGTTTTACCAGAGTAATGATAACGTGACGTTTTGGAGTTGTGATGTCTAACATTCACAAAGCGCATGAGAGCATCTTATACATTTTAAGTGGAGTGGAATGATTTTATTAAGTGTAAGTGCAATAGACATGGACGGGAAGAACGAGATGTATAGTGCCGGTACGACGGTCTGAGATAATAAATATAATGTTTAATGTTTGTAAGAATTACCTCGACAGTCAAATAAATATTTGTTGCTTGTTACATATTACATAGCATAGACAGTTACGTCAGATGCGTGCTATTGTTAGAAAGTTTAAGATGGCAAATAAAATACTTAGTGGAGCTATATGTTCACAAACAGTAAGAATGTACTTATAAACTAAATCAATATAACATATAATCATTTTACAACAATTATGAAATAAATTATTAAAAATAACATTAATCACACTTGTCAGCTCAGGGTGGTTATTTGGTGCCCTAACCATCGGCGGAACCTCAGGTTAGACAAACAAATAACCATCCCTCGGTTTGGAGAGTTATCTGTCTCACCCTCAAAGTAGGTTAAGATTCTATTAATAAACAAGAATCTTGCATTACACTAATGCATTTTTAGTCGCTGATGGTGTGAATGTATTTCATTCATCAATTGATTAAAAAGATTTGGTTGACAAATGCGATAATCAGTGTAATCCTCTAATAAAACCCAGTCATTCCGATTATAAATACATACAAGGCTTTTCAAATGATGTTACTGCGGACCAGCTATTCGCTGTTTTGTCAAATAGAAAGATCTACACAAAGATTTACTAGTAAAATATCAACCGTCTCGTTTAACAGACAATGTGTCTTACTGTTATTAATATATCGTAAATACTGGTAGGAGACAGTCCCAGTATTTAATTTCCCATCATCACTGATACATGTGTTTCCGGTCTTTATTGGCATGCGCACCACATACATATATACAGACAAGATATACAGTAAAACCGATTAAGAACGACTCAAACTAAACGCTTATCTAATAACGTGGACAATTACAATGACAGTGATACTCGGTGAAAACAATGTTCTACGCAATATACAAACGTAATAAAACCGGAGAAAGCGCATACAGGTGTAGTGATACAGCGACACACCAAACAAACGTTTTGGTTATCTGCGTTTTTGTTGATCAAAAGGATATTCCCGACCAGCCACTTACTTTTTTGTATCAAATTAAAACAATAGCTCTTGTTTTTAAACGTGTTTTTTTTATATAACAGAAGAGAACAATACTTTTTTGATTGTTCAATATATTGTTACTTCTTTTCTAAATCGGAAAATACAAAAAGTAGTTTGTATTCGGGTTTTACAGCCGGTGAAGATGAATGCATGGTGTTATTTTATGTTCAAAGTGCTTGGTCTAAAAACAAATGTTTCCCCCCATTGAAATAAAACGAGGGAAAAAGGGAAAAAACACTAAATTAAATGACAACTCGAACCTTATACATTGTAGAAATTAAGTATTGTTCTATATTCCTATCGTTTTACGTGTTGTAAGCCTACGGCGTTTGATTTAGAGGTTCCCATGCTTTATTCGAAGTGAGAAATACACAGGAGGGCTCGGCCGTCTACTTTCAACTCTCTCGCTACATTGTAACTTGTGGAATTCGATTTTATAAAGGGATGAAAACATGAAATGGGATACGGTTTTTCTTTGTCATCCGGTAATGCATTTCTAATAATGATGGTAAAGTACCTGTAGTAGGTTGTAATATATGTATATGTAAATTAACTTTGCGCTTATCCCACCGGGAGACGAAAACTACCTCATGGAAATTGCTAATTACCTAACGACATTTTAAACAGTCCTATAGTACCTTGTATGCCAACTCTAAGCAGTCCCATGGGCAAAATCCTTAAGAAAGAAACGAAAAAAGTTGCATAATTTCTCAATTTTATGGATACGCATCCCAAGAACAAAATCTCAAAGCGTTTTAATACAAACAAGATAAATTCGTGCTCTCATTGGATTTATTCAAGGACGATACGGCACACAGCTTGTTATTCTTTGTAACTTTTAATATACATAAGTGATTATTCTGAGGTCGGTAGAATTGTTCTTAAATGAAAATGTCATGAAGAAATGAAGTTTAAATCGGCCTTGTTTTGCATGATCAAACCCGAGGGAAGTATCGTTACCGTAGCAACGTTACTGAAAAGTGAAGATTTTATATACTGAAGCCCTCTTTTTCCTAACGTTACTGCTTTGACTTCAACGTCTCAAGAGTAATTGTAGAACAACTACCGACTTGTTCGTTCGTACAGTGCATTAGACAAAAAAACAGTCAACAGGCTTTTGATAATACACGAAATAGACACGTGCCCCCACACGAACAGTTGATTTTTGTTAAGGCGGATCTGTTGTGACCTTTACACAATAATAAAAGCGGAAAATACATGTAACTTTCTTGTCATTTACAACGAGTAACCAAGTACATTTCCTGTCAGACATACTGATCGATCCCTACTCCAGCTAGGGGAAATGTTAACGCACATCGAGGTAAAAAGCTGATGTACACCCGCAGACATAAATTAAGTGACGTTTACCAAAAACGACCGAATATAGACGCATAATCTGTCGATATGTAGAATATGCGTCACTCTAGTTTCTTGAAGACAATTAGGTTAAGAAGATATCTAGTAACCATATGTCTTCAATGTACGCCCCTTGACGATAACCGTCTATTATATTACATCTGTACCTGTGGACGATCGGAACCTACTTATCTCAAATCGAATGTCGATGTATTTAACAAACCCTCAAGCCAGTGATTTAGCTGAGATTAAGCTGTTACATCATGTCGCTGCGAGACTTAAATGAATCAGTAGCGATGCTCAATTCATTTTACGTATATGTACGTAGCGAAAATCAGTTATTCAAGGGTAGGATACGCTCATTGCCAATATTGGAGGCAAATTGTTATGACGTCAAAGGTGATAGGATGGTTCTGTTTCAAAAAGGAGAACCGTACCTGCCTAGACTGCAAATAGTTAGTCTATGATGGGTTTTACAATTTCAGTGATGTGGTTTCAAAATGGTATATAATTGACATAAGCGGCTGAGGAATCTTTCCTGATCAAGCAGTGTACCCATTCAAGATCCCAACAAAAAACACGCGCAAGTTCCCATAAGCTTGAAGGTACAAAAGTGTACCCAATGCGAAATTTTCAGTTTAAAAATTCTACCTACACATATCCACAAAATCTGCAAGTGTTTTGGATATTTATTGATAAAAATAGTTTCCGTTTCGCGTTCGGTACAGTTTTACACATCCGTGCTAGTGAAAGCGAATGTGTCTTTGCTGAAGGTCACGAAGGTATTTTGGTACATGTACGTGCACATTTTCAAAAATCCAAAGCTTTCAGATTTTGTTATTTTTTTTTAAAGCAAAAAAAACAAGCAATTTTAATTGGCTTCTGATTTTCATTAATATATAAGGCTTTAAGTCAAAATGTCAACATTTAAACTTGAACACTGATTTCGAAATTTTAATTGTTATTTGTAACGGAAATCAGTTATCACAGCTCACGGCATAAAATTAATCGTAAAAAGATCAAGGGTCATATGTTTGTGTAAAGCCGTCTGATTTACGATTTCTTGTCAACACGTTTCATTTATTTGTTTAGTAATGTATCGTTTTATATCTGTCTAGCTAGCTGTTGATTATATTAAATGTCAAATGCGCTTGTTACAATTGATATTAATTTGAAGCCTTGCAAACGATCCGAAGCCTCATTTAATTGATTGGTCGGCTACGGAACGGAATTGCTTCCAGAGTTTCATCTTTTGTAATTCCCCCTCCGTTGACGTTCCCAATCCTTCGTTTTGTCCAAAGACATTGGTGTTCAGACCTCATGAATTTTTTGTATTCCTTTTTCATTTTTCAGGGATATATCCGGCTTCTCCAAATCAATGGATCGGGGATCTTTTGTGCGATATTTCTATAACGAGGTTACAATAGAATCTGTAACGGAATCTGGGCTGATTAATCCAGCTATCTATGCACGGATGGTTTACTTCCCCGCTACACCGCGTGTTGCCGAAATTACAGTTTTTTCTTTTCAGTTCTGACACTTGGAACGCCAAGGACTATCGACTATTTCAAGCCGTGTTCTCGTAGTCTGAAAGGTACAACATTTTTTGAACCAAATACAAATAACATCGCATCACCTTAAATATTACACACATTTAGTCTTGAAATAAAAAAAACTTAAATATTTTCAGTATTTCTTTTGTTTTCTTTTGTCCTTATTTAGAGTAATTTCGTGTTGTGATTAGCAACGCGTTTTGATAATCTGTATGATTATCAGAAAGTAGCTAGAATTGGCAATGTTATAACGAGTAAATTATATAGCGTCTGTCTTTAAAGTCGGTGTTGGTAAATGTCAGATATTACTGCTCCTCATACGCAATTTGGGTTGATAATTTCTTAAAGGCTGTCTGAGTCGGCAACTTCTTACAGACTGAAACGGCCATTTGTCACAGACTGTTTGAGTGGATTAATATCTAGAGGCTGTTTATCACAACTCCCACTTACTTTACACTCACATTACTTCTGTTAAAGACCTGGAGAAATCGTGAATATGCCTAAGTATGTAACATCCCCCCCAGGAGACATCAAAGCGACCAAAATTGATCTGCTGCCTCCGTTTCAACACTCGTTTGTCTTTCCTTCTTACGCTTGTTTCATATACACTCCTATTTCATCTACTCTCGCTTCCAGCGGTATCTCATAGGCATTTGTTTTTAAAAATAGAACGACCCCAGTTATTTTTGAGGACGTTAAAGAAACACTAAAATAACTTATAAATGAAGCATCCGTTCCATTTTGTTTCTTGTCAGATACAGAAAGCCAAGACACTCCGATATAAATGTTTAACAGTTAGACTATTCTAATACAAATAAAGTGACCGTTCGTATTAGCAATTACCACTCATGTGATTGACTGGAATAACTCCATAGTATTTGACAGAGAGAGCAATATGTAAAAGCGTACGCTTACAGCGTAACCGAATCGATATCGATTCGCTTCACTGGTCATTTGTCTGATGAAGGTGACAGAGTACATACCGTACTAGACATCAAAACATCACTTAAAAACACTTATTGTTTGTGCTACCTTCTTATCCACTCCTATTCAACTGTACGGGTATGTTATATCCTACACCCTACATATGCACGATCTAGAAAGAACAAAACAAAAATTAAATAGCATAAAAAATTGACACTCAATAAAATGGGTTAACTGCACTTTCGAAAGTAAGCAAAGTGATACATTCGCAAGTGTGTCGACACTCAATGCATTACTACAGTTGTGGGACCGCACAACGCACCAAAAATAGCGTGCGCACACCGTGCATACATCATTCACACACCGTCCGCACATCGTCCACACATGGTGCGCAGAACTGTGGGATTTAGCAATCGTTCGCCCCGTTGTGCGCTTCTCTCCGCACAACTGCGATTTGGTTTCATTTGTAGATCAAAATTACGGAATGACAAAAATACGGAAGGCTTGTATGCGATAATGTACACCGTGTATATATCTGTAATTTCTCATCACAATAATCAAGATTATACAATTTCACAATGCGTGTTACACAGTATTACAGCCACCGTTAGGCTGTCAAGAATGGGTTTGGCTCCAAGGTAACAGAACAGGTAATAACAATTTTATGAATGTCCGGAGTTTTACCTGACCAGTGCCTGACACACAGAGCTGATATGCGATACCGTTTAACCGTAATAAATAGTATTTGTTATTTGCATTCGTTTGCCTATAGCTCCCCTTCACCTGGATTTTCACACCCCCGGCCTTACCCGACGAGTTACGCAAGTGCCCCAAGCGGGGAGAAAACTACGGTCCAGGTACATGTACAAAGTGGATATGTTTACCTGTATACGGGATTGTGTTGTAATTTTACATGTGTCGATTAAGTTTGTTTAAAAACACAGAAAACACAATTTCTAAATATATTTGTTTGTTTGTTTGTTTGATTTTGTTTAACGTCCTATTAACAGCTAAGGTCATTTAAGGACGGCCTCCCCTGTGTGCAAGATGCATGCGTGTAGTGTATGTGTGTGTTTTTTGGGAGGCTGCGATATGTTCGTGTTTGTCTCCTTGTGATAGCGCGGAACTGATGCCGACTTTATAGTGCTACCTCACTGAAACATACTGCCGAAGACACCCAGCAGGACGCCCCACCCGGTCACATTATACTGACAACGGGCGAACCAGTCGTCCCACTCCTAACTTGCTGAGCGTTAAGCAGGAGTAGAAACTACCATTGTTAAAGACTTTGGTATGTCTCGGCCAGGGGACAGAACCCAAAGCCTTCCTCACAGGGGCGAACGCTCAACAAATGGCCAAAAGTGAGGCATTGTCAAGGGAGACATTAGGAAGAAGAAAGTTATTAAGAAAGGAGAGAAGAGATAAGGTCCCAAATTTAGTCGCCTCTTACGATCATGCAATTGGGGGCAGCATTCTAAATATAAGTTTATAGATGTCGCTAGAATATAGACACATACGTAAACATCAAGTTTATATGTTTAAACACGAAACCGTATAAATTGTTAAGACATTCCTCAATTTACACCAACCACGATTGGTATCGCACAACGCCCGTCCATCGTGCGCACAGATGTGCGCAAGCAATGATCGTCCAGCTTTTTATCGTTCGCCCATCGTGCGCACACCGCACACCGTGTAACGTTGTGCGATCCCACAACTGTATATACAAAAACGAGAACTGAGAATATACAGTGTGAAAAACAGAAGGAAGACAATTCCAGGACCACTATTCATAAAGAAATCATCATGTTCAAATGTCATACTCTGTCCTACCAAATAAGCTGTGACATGAAAACTCTTACAGTAGGATGGGCTGGTATGTTGCTTCTCAGGAAAAAAATCTGCAATCATGAAATTACGATAGTCTGTTTTGTATCTAACAGTTAAGACCAGCTATATCTTTTCAAGATAGGAATCTGGCGAATAGTATACCATAGAATAATATGAAGCAATGTTTGTTTTGTTTTGTTTTTTGTATTTTTTAACTGGCCATCGACAATGCGAGTCATTTAGGGCCAACACCATTGTAAAAAGACATTCACGAAAATAAACACATCAAACCAAAACTTACAATATGTAAAGGATCAAACAAATACATCAATATCAAACACATTGGCTGCACACAATATATCATATTTTATTGTAAAGATCAAAAGAGTGTAAATAGTCATATATTAATTGCACAGAAATGTTATCGAATAATCTTTTCAAAGACGGTACATCATAACATCTGTCACGTATTTTTTTAAATCAGCGCATTCAATCATAAAGTGTTTAACTGTTAATAGTTGATCGCATGCATGCCAATAAGGCTGGTTTTCCTTCCGCCAAAATGTAGCCGTGTGTGATGTAGGAATGGCCTATGCGCAGTCGCGAGAGGACAATATCCTCACTGAGGTCCGCTCTAGCTCAAGTGAGCATATGTCATGGTGTGTCGTCCGTCCTCGTGCGTCAACTTTTCCTTTAAAAAACTTCTTCCGAAGTACAGTCAGGCCTAGGTTGGATATTTAGGTGGCAGAAGTTTCATGTAATATGAATAAAAAAACAAAAATGTTGCTTTTGTCTGGGTGAGTTTAATAAGTGTGTAATTTGGTTGTAAATTTTGGTCGATTTTCGGTGCGGAAATCAATACAAGATGGCGGCCCCCATATAAAAAAAGGTTAAAATAGGCAGAATTTTTAATATTTCATTTACAGTTGTGTGAAATGATATTCTTCAAAATGAGGGCAGGTAAACTAGTGTGGATAACCCCATTTAACCAGGACAGTGGTACACGTTAACACTATCGTCTATGGAAAATCATTTGGTTCTGCGGTCTCTACAAGGTCACAGGTAAAAATATGTCAAGCAACTTCTGAAGAGGAATCAAAAAGCTTACAATCTTATAATAATGTTTTACTGGTAATTTCAACAGATGGAGATGACAAAGTTTGCGAGGGAAATATTTGTAGTGCAATATAATATTTAATGAGAATAGTTTGCTATAACTGCTTAATATTCTGTGCCTATTGTTACAACGTGAGGTACATGTAAGGTAGATGAAAAGTGTGTCGTTTTTTACAATCAAAAATAGATGTATGCATTTGTGATCTCGTGTGAGATATCCGATTAATGCCTCGCTTTCGGTTTTATTTCTTATTTCACGCTTTCGGACAAGAGTGATCATGAGCCCTGGGAATCGCCAGACCTATTACTGTCTGGACTGGACAGTTCCATCGACGGAAATTAAAACGGCTTTACATACAATCTGATTTCACGTAAATGGATCAAGCAAAAGACGTCGAATCTTGTGTGAAAATAGCCAAATACCTTTCCATCCTTCGCATTCTCTATATATTTAATTACGTGGTGGAAAAAAAATCAATTTCATCTCTGACAAATACAATCTACATCATAGGCCAGACAACATAAATAGATTTGAATTCCTTGCAAGGTAACAGCTTCTGGGCATTTGAAGACTTCTGGCCTGTTGTAATTCATTTCGTCCTTCGGTTTTCGCTTGGTTTCCAATCAAATCTATCAGCTGTCCGCTGAACAATTTATATACGTGGAACAGTGGTCTTTTAATTCCGGAAGTTTCCGTCAGACCTGGCTCGCACCGAATAAAGAAAGCGAAATTTATTCGTTAGAGGGACAGATTTGTGATGAGAAACAACGTTACCAAAAAACACCTGCCACTTTTAATACCGACTTAATACACGTACAAATGTACCGTTCCTTCTCAGGAGCTGCCCCCAATTAACCCGAACAGGACCATTGCGACAGAAACCACTGTTGGTGACAAGCTCGCGTGCCGGGGGATATAGAACCTTTCTCTCTGGCCTACATTGTAAGCCTGTGACACGGACAATCACAATACCCCTCGGGTTGACAACGATGTTCTGTCAGGAGGACGGTACAATATGCAGTCAAATCATCTTCTTGATCAAACAACTTTATTTTCTTATCATTAATGATTTTTGTTCAAACATATTCATTGATGATTGGTACGTTTGACCATGTTGAAAGTCAATGCCTTGCTTACCAACATAATACAATACAGTTGCATTTCAGTCTAAATGTTTACGTTCAAATTTCTGTGGGGTTTTTGTTGGTGCATTATAGCTTCTCAAGTAAATGTCTTTAAAATGGTGAATCAGCATTTTTTTGCAGGAAATAGTTATATTTTTGTTCTTTAGTTACCATTTCTCTTAGGCGAAATATACTGTTCTTTAGTTACCATTTATCTTAGGCGAAAGATGTGAAAGGGAACAGATTCAAAAATGTTCGTCGTAATTTGAAGCTGACGTCACACCATGATTGGTCCTTTTACAATGTACAGTAACTCAAATCTGTTTTCGGTTAAAAAAAGCCATTGACAAGTAGCAGGTCTTTCTGTTATGGATTCATACATGCAAATTACGCAACATCTTTAGTTTGGTATGTTTTCCAAGGGCTGCACAGCAGAAATGTACATATTGCGTGATCAAACTACGTACTCTTCAACTGATGCTTTGTACATATCTTAATTTAGAAAACAACGACATGTGTGTGTGAAAGAGAAAAGAAAGGAATCCGATCATTCAACCGGGAGGCTTTGTTGGTATATAATGGATTACTCTTTATTGAAATCCTCACATGTACTCAAACATGACTTTTAAATAACACCAACACATATCCACTATCAAAAGCAATATGATAATTGTAAGTACAGGACATAATGCAGCATTCACTGGTGCAGAGCATTGATTTGGAATGGTTTTCTTTTTAGTTTTGTTTTCATACATTTATAGTCATGTTTGGTCGGGGGGTACAGTTGCTGGCAGTGGTACAGTGACACGTACCCTACAAAAGGTCACAGCACTAAAGCAAACGAACAATGCTTTTTTATTCAGTGAACATTTGATTTCAGGCTATCAATGGAGACGAGCGTGTTATTAACTTACAAAGTGTACATCCCATGGGCTACATTATTTTTCTTAGTTTAAATTCAAGAAAATTGCTTTATTGGGGTTAACGTCCTGTAAACAGCTACATTATGTCCCAATAAGGACAGTCGTGTCTCCATGTTTATACAAATAATTAAGGCGTGTGTACTGTGGAAGGTAGTTGGTGTATTTGCCTCTTTCAGATAGTTTAGATCTGATGCTAAAATCTTTGAGTGTTGTCATCGCAAGCAAGTGCAGAAAGGCTGGTTTGTGAAATTAAGTTTGTTTGAAACATATGTATTCTACAGTACATATTCACGTCAAATTATGCTACAGTGTTTATAAATTGAGTCTGGAATTATTGACAATGTGATATATAATGACTGTTACTGTGGAAATGGCTTCAGATCAACCCGTAAGGTTATTTCAAACATTTCGGAGACGTCATATAAATTACCATATATAGTCCGTTGTGTATTTAATGTATACAAGTCAAACGTTAAAGATACAACAATGTGTCGTAATCATAAATTGTTTTGTGTGTTTTTAATTGCCATTACCGAGTATAATACAGTATAAACTATTCTTGCTACATTTACATGCACTTATGCTTTGGTACGACAAATGAGTGGATTAAATGAAAATCAGTAGATTGTACATTTGTAATGATGTTATTTGTACACGGTAATCAACACGAGCAGAAGTTCAAATTGCTTCATACATTGAGGCATATCTAGTTACATGTTACATACACTAATACAATGTATGCTCGCACACACACCCCACATACATGTATTACGGCGACACAATCAGAGGCAAATGTCATTATGTTTGCGCAAAATTATTTCTAAAAGTTAAAAAAAAAAATAGATAACCGAATTTCAGACGGAGGAGCTTCGGTATTACTTTAATTTGCGATGTTTAGCAATATGTTTTTCAAAACATCAAACTTAGCATATTAATAAATGTTTAGTCTCAAATATCAGATTTTCCTTCTCTCGACCAAACAAGCTACCATTTATTTTAATTACAATGTGTAGCATTTGTCTTTTTACAAGCTCTTTGAAAAATATAAACAATATGACTCCCATCATAAATAATCGTCCACGAAACTTTACAATATCTGCTAACACTAACATTTCATCTGGTTTCCTGACAGACCTCATTATGATTTAAACTAATTAAGATGTTTCGCCAGCAAATCGTGTGTTTGTGTTCTTGACAAACTAGTGTATTAGAAACTAATGCAATGTGAGTGAAAAGATGACACGATTTTACACGTCGCTTTCCTTCCACTGTAAGTGCATCTTGTTGTTGGTACCTATTGTTAATCTCAAAACTAATTTCCAACTATACACAACAATAATTATTATAATTAAATAATGTATTGACTTTGTCTTGGTCAACGTAATCACTTGTGATGTTTAATATACATTGTAACCAAGTTCCTCCTAAAGGTTACATGTACATGTACATGTCAAAATAGGTTCAGTGTGTGACTGCCACATTATTACTTCGTGTTCATCTTAATTGCCATGAATGTTAGCGGAAAAACGTCATATTTGGTGTTAAATGTAATAGATTGGTTTGGTTTGGTTTAATAATGTTTAACGTCCTATCAACAGCTATTGCCATTTAAGGACGGGATGCATGCGTGTAGTGTATGCGTCTGTGTTATGTTCGTGTTTGAATCCTTGTGATTGCGCGGAACTGATGCCGACTTTATAGTGCTACCTCACTGAAACATACTGCCGAAGACACTCAGCAGGACACCCCACCCGGTCACATTATACTGACAACGGGCGAACCAGGCATATGTACGCAATGTTACATATCGGTCAGGAAACAAGCTTCTGTGTTTGGTTGTCATTTGTAATTGTATGCTTCTAGATATATTTGAATAGTGGACCAGCTAGATTTAATCAACTCTAAAAATGTCTCAAACCCGGAAGTTTAAGTGTCTTCTGCTTCATCGAAGACACCCGTTATGCTAATCTTGGTATACCAAAGTAATGTCACGTCTACACATCGAGAACTCGTGTACTGACAACAAAGCGCAGGGCTAACTAATAATCATAATCCAAAAACATCGACCAAGTATTTCGCAAAAAAATCAATTTCAGCATCTCTCCCTATAAGTTTGTGATGACGACCACAAATTTTGTCCATAATCTTCATCAACATGCATCTTTGGAAACCTTGTGTTTTGAGTGTGTCCGTCAGCAGTCAATATCCATCACATAAGACATGATATTCGGAGCAAGCTCATAAAAGACAAATCCACTGTGACATGTAAACACCATAGGTAGGGGATGCGGGGACGTAACTATCAAACTAGATCACAAATATATTGGGATATGGAACAAGGTTAAACTGAAAGAGGGTTGTTCTAAGGTCATCCAAGTTCAGCTATAGTATTGATTATGTTAGCTTCGATGGACCTGTGGTGTAGGAAACTACTGATGTTAATGGCATCTAACTCTTTGTCTGCGAATTCGACGCTCATCAACTGCACAGTTACCAGAGGATCGTGACTATCAATGCGAATAGCGTGAGTGATAATTGTCCCCAAGCTTGTTTTCAAAGGTCACACGGATCAATTTAAGTTAAATGTAATGTTCTTAAAACAGAAACGGAGAGATATTCCGGTGATGTATATTTTGTTATATTCAAGTATTGAGTACTTAAAGTGACGTCATGTCTCGGTTCAAGTGACATTTATGAATTACCTTACTATGGCTCATTCTTTATGGAACACCAACAAAGAATGTTCTCTATATAAAGGGCCTCTAGATAATCTAAAATCTAATGTTTTCAAATAACCATAGCTTTCATAAAACACCATTTTACATTTACCTATTTACAAGTGCGTTTTATTTTGTACATATTCAGCATAGTAGGATATAATAAAGTGAACGTGAATAATATAAATGATAGAGACAATAGTCGAGACACTTATGTAACTCAATCACCATAGATATTTGCTAAATACACGGTGAGGAATTTGAGCAAAACAGGCAAGAAACAGATACTATTCAATTAGACCCATTAGCTGAGGTTGATACCTGGAGTTATCGACCAGAGAACAGATATATAGACCAAGTCCGCAGTCCGAGGTATTTAAAGGAGCTACCGTGTAACATCCCATTGTATGGTCAAGTATCCAGGTACAGTGCATGTACCATACATTTGAATACGTACATTAATAAAATCGAAAGGTTTGTTTGTTTGTTTGTTTGTTTGATTTTGTTTAACGTCCTATTAACAGCTAAGGTCATTTAAGGACGGCCTCCCCTGTGTGCAAGATGCATGCGTGTAGTGTATGTGTGTGTAAAAAAACATTCGAAAGGAGTATGATGGGATTTGCATATTGAAGTGTTCAAAGTTGGACGATCATTGCTTGTGCACATTTGTGTGCACGATGGACGAACGATGTGCGATAACATTCGTGGTTGGTGTAAATTGAGGAATGCCTTAACAATTTATGCGGTTTCGAGTGTAAACAAATACACTTGATTTTTACGCAAGTTTCTACATTCTACCTACATCTATAAGCTTATCTTTATGTCTATACTTTCTTAAAATTAGAAATTGTGTTTGCGGTATTTCTTAAACGACCTTAATCGACACATATGGAATTACAACACAGTCCCATATACAAGTAAACATAGCCACTTTGTACATGTGCCTGGACCGTAGTTTTCCCCCGCCCGGTACGCTTACGTATTTCGTCGGGTAGTGCCAAAGGTGTGAAAACCCAGGTGAATGGGGATCTATGGGCACACCGAATGCAAATAACAAATAATAAACGTACGGTATCTCATATCAGCTCTATGTGTCGGGTACAGGCCAGGTAAAACTCCGGTCACTCATCAAAAAAGTTGACATGATCCACTCCATTCAGGTCTTCCAAAAATGAAATACACAAAACTCGCACCTCAAAGAAGACTCCCTGGCCGTATTTTTATAGAAAATTTGAAAACAAATTCGGACAGTTCGATTCAAATCGAAGAGATGACAACTGAAAAATGTACTGCTCCCAGTTAATGTGGAAGGGACTATCATTTCTTTTATTCATTGATCCCCCAAACTATTTTTGTTGCGCCAGTGACTACCTCACCTGTGACAACTTTTGGTCCCATGAGCAAGACTTTAACCGCCATTGGCGAGCAGGCGACCGTCCATTTTAGGCACTGCTGCAACAACAAGGGAACAAGGGAAACCTACATATAAAATTGGTCTGGTCCAAGTTTGCTGCCTGTCGGCCATGTTGTTTATCCGATCAGTCTCAAAAGTTGCCCTGCACAGTTAAGGACCAAGGGGAACCTACATATAACATTTGAGAAAGATCCCTCGGGTACTTCCTGAGCAATACCGATAACAAGAATTGTTTAAGGACGGACGACGGACCACGGACGCAGGGTGATTTGAATTGCCCACCATCAGATGATGGTGGGCTAAATATACAAACGGCAAATGCTACGCTTAAATTGGAAATTGTCAATAAACGTTGATATAATATACGATGTGATATTGGTATATTATTGTATTTGATTTATACAATAGTTATTCTGAGGTAGTTAAATCTAATGGGCGCGAACGAATACTGGCATTAGGTGCAGTTTGCAACGTAATGGAATAATCGATGTTTTATGATTGTAGAGTGCATGGTGTTTTCTAGATTGAAGGAAAATTCAAAGTAGTCGAAAGGTCTAAACACCATGTATCTTCCTGTTTGAAAACCATCAAGGAAATTCGGAAACCCTTCAGACTGGTACATGTACCAGTACTTTTCTTTTGTCGGCTTTATATTAGCTTATATGTTACAAGAAAGCAAATATACAAAACAACATACATAGTATCTTTCTCGTACTTTCGGTTTTATTTTTCCTCCTCTTTTCGTAATGAATCCATACCATTATTTACGGTTACTATGAAACAGGAATATTTTGCTTGGAATTCCATTTCGTTAACACAATCCGCTAACGTTTCTGGGTATCAGAGTATACCATCTGCATCCTTAATTGAGTAGTATATGATTGATAGGTGGTAGTCTTCACCCTTAGTACAATACATAGCATAATTCTCTCCCACACAAACCTGTTTGTGGATTCCAAACATGGCGCTACGTTGTGGAAGCAGTGTTTGCGCACCACACTATTAATTAAGGCTGGGGTTTGACTGCCCTTTATACTGCCCGAGTGACAAGGATACCACCAGACCTTGACAAACTGATTTTACCAAGTATGGACATTCCGTATGATGACAGCTTTTACTGGCAAAGTTGATTACATTCAGTGTCTGCTTGAGATAGACCTGGCGCATACTTCTTACTGAATCAGATTCGCTCCAATTGTCTGGGTTCTACACAGTAGTTGAAGGTCTGCGTTCAATACCCTCCATGACATTGAAAATATCCTATGCTTATATCAACCTGTAATGAAGTGTCTAGAGGACGAACCGACCATTACAGCAAACATTGGTCTTTTTCTTTTTTAGAAAGAACATGTCAGTATTCCGTTTATAATACAAGAGGCCCAGAGGGCAATTATCGCTCACCTGGATTTTTATGCCCAGCAATAGTATATATGGCTATAGTATATCTGAACCTTTTCAAAGCGAAGTTCCAGAAATTAAGACCTTGCTATCCCGTTGTCAGTATAAAGTAATCGGGTTGAATGATGTGCTTGGTTCCTTCAGCAATGTATTTCAGTGAGTTAAGTAGCACTCTAAAGTCTTCATCAGATCCGCGATATTTAAAAGAGGCAAACACATCAACATATCATTACTGCACATATGGAGGTACGTCCTTTATTTGACCTTAACTGTTAATAGAACATTTGTAGTTGTCTCGATGTATTAAAATGTATTTAAGAGATAAAGTATAGTTTATTAGACGGTTTAACTTGTCGAATTTGATCGATAGTGATTGTGCTTTTATAACAAAAGCATTTACCGCAAGATATGTCTGGGATTTGTGCATAAGTAAAAACACACATTGTAATTCTAAATAATACATTAAAACCTGCATTGAAATATAGTCATCAAGATAAAACCTTTGGGAAGTCCATAAAGGTGTCTGATCTCATAAATACAAGTTCAGCTAACATAAAACAACAGTGATGAGTTCACAATGTGGCCTCTTAAAATTTATGGTCTCTTACATCGTCATAAAAGTGGTCTTTCGAAGTAGGGTTTGCTGTATTGCATCATGAAAAAGTCCAAAATGACATATCGGAGGGCCGTTAGTCCTGAACAAATCATTTTGTTTGGGTTTATTGTGTTTAAGGACATTCCTCCATGTGTGTATTGTACGCACGGATGTGTGTTAACCCACTCCTCTAAAGATGCAACCTCAAACGTTGCCAAGACAACCAACAACCCATGTTTAACAAATTTGGCCAATACTCCGATCGAAGTGGCCGAGTGGTTTCGGCAACTGAGCATATATTATATCTAGCCCTCCACCACCTGGACTAACTAGGGCAGCCGCCAGGTACTAGCCGCAGGTCGAATTTTTTTCCCCGGAAGAATCCGGTTTTCCTCAATCGCCAAAATCTTGACCGTCCCTAAATAACCATATCTTAATAGGACGTTAATCCCAAACAAACCAAACTAAACGAACCCCGACCATTCAGCTTGTGAACGAGAAACTAACATAGATCAACGAAATACTCTCTTCGATAAAACGCAAGCTGTGTTGGCAAACCTACATTTAATGAAATGTCTTACTCTTTTTGTACTGGGGGAAAGGTGACGAAAGTAGCTAACGGCGAGAAAAATAAAAACTATTCACTGAAATATTGGTACACAGCACTTGCAGATCGCGGATATTCCATGTTTACGGGTAAATTCAACAGGATAACCTCGACCGTGTACCAAATTTATAACTTTTATAACTTACTGACCTCCGTGACAAACCCTCATAGTTCATCCAGCTTCAGACCCTGGATCGTCAAGAGTCGGTAAGGATTATACTCTTTAATGACGGATTTTTATTAGACACTATCGGTACGCTAAAATCGCTTACGACACCTTGTACTTGAAAGGTTAACTTTATAAAATCCCTGCCATCCCCACGCGGCTTAAGCGATTTTGCAGTTCAGAAAGAGTAACCATAAACCAAAGAATGAGGTAATACCCCAGAGAATAATGAGCCGTAGTAAATAAGCGAATGTAGAAAAAGGAAAAGAGGATTTCACAAAAGCAAAGATAACTGCTGGGCTGCAAGAAAAACAACAGGGAACACATACTAATAAAGCAAGCAAACATATGAAATATCTAACAAAAGCAATCAAATACACCATGAAAAACGAACAAATATATAGAGAGAAAGCTTGTATATGTTCTAAAGCAAGTGTGCCGTGCCAAGAAAATGAGGTAAGTTGGTGAATTTTGTTTTACATTTTATCTTAGTTTATTTATTGTCGCCTGTGAAACATCACTCCAGACGAAAGGGTAGACAAAGGTTTTAAAAGATTTTTGGAATTTATTGCTTGGACTATTGTTTTTTTCTTCAAATGTCTGTGCGCTTCATATGTATCAGTTCAATGAAATAGAAAATGTGGTACATGTACATACCATAGATAGTTTTTAGTTTCCGTCGACCATGTCTACGTGCCGAAGCGAACAATACGGGTTCCTAGACAACAATGGAAACGAGAGGTCAACACAAGTAAATACAAATATCTACAGGTTCCGTTTGAATAGAAATGACAAAAGTACTTCAAACTTCGTACTTGCGAGATCGTCATTTGATTGGGTTATCAAAACAAAGTGTTTTGACTCACATGGTCAATACGATTACTAATTCCCTTGTGTCCATTCTGTGGAAGGCAAATTCATCTTTAGGATTCATTAGACGTAATATAAAACACTGTAACAGGAAATTAAAAAAATAACAGCTGACATTTAACTGGTTAGATTGGTTTTGGACTACTCTGCTACTGTATGGGATCCTTATCCTCAAAAGGACTTTCACCGCTAAGAGGGAGTACAGCGCCGAGCTGCCCGATTTGTCTTTTGCTATTAAAATTGCAGCAGTAGCTTAACATCAATGATGAGGGACCTAAATTGGGCACCTTTCGCCAATCGTAGGAGAAAACAAACACTCGTCCTCCTATTAAACAATTGTAAATGACCTGGTAGCCATACGCTCCAATGGAGTCATCAAATTCAACCAAAGACCAATTGGACACTCCAATAACAAGCGAATAAAGACCCAAACCGCAAATTCAGGCATTTTCGAAAAATCCTTGTTATTCACGAACAACCATCAAGGAGTGGAACACCTTATCAGACAGTGCAGTTACCAGTGTCACTGTAGAGTTGTTCAAACTAACTATTAGCTCCGTGCCGCACGACTTAACAGCGCACACACAATCCTGGATACTGTATACTCGTTACCCGAGTTCATATAAACAGGACGTCGATTCGATAATACGATACACAATGGGCACTCGTTGTTTCAAATAACCGAGAAATTTTTAATCAATAATGACGTCATATGACAATAATTGAGGTTGAATTGCTTCATATTATTTTAAACCAATAACAGATCTTCTCTGGAGGAAATTTCCCTTGAAAATGACCTTTGGCGCAATAATGCTGCCGGTTGTGTGATTAGAATATAGTGAACCGACACGCTAAATATGTATCTTCAATATCTTTATTATTTTGTTTTTGTTTGTTTTGTTTTATTTTGTTTAACGTCCTATTAACAGCTAAGGTCATTTAAGGACGACCTCCCCTGTGTGTAAGATGCATGCGTGTAGTGTATGTGTGTGTATTTTTTGGGAGGCTGCGATATGTTCGTGTTTGTCTCCTTGTGATAGCGCGAAACTGATGTTGACTTTATAGTGCTACCTCACTGAAACATACTGCCGAAGACACCCAGCAGGACGGGGCCCGCCCGGTCACATTATACTGACAACAGGCGAACCAGTCGTCCCACTCCTAGTTTGCTGAGCGTTAAGCAGGAGTAGAAACTACCATTTTTAAAGACTTTGGTATGTCTCGGCCAGGGGACAGAACCCAAAGCCTTCTCACACGGGCGAATGCTCAACAAATGGCGAAAAGTAAGAAGAAAGTTATTTAGAAAGAAGAGAAGAGATAAGGTCCCAAATTTAGTCGCCTCTTACGATCATGCAATAGGGGGCAGCAAGTTCTTACGCCCTACCTGCAGGGTGAATCTTTATTATACATAGTTTTGTACATATACATGTAAAAGCACTTTACATGTATATTTGTATCATTGTGAAACTCGTTATAACGTATGGCATCAAATTACGCAACGATGATCAACTCATTTACATGGTATCATGCATTTCTGGCTCATGTGATTTGTATTTACCCGTTGCTGTGTTTGTGTGCGAAAGAGTGTATCCATTTTTGCTGACAGTATGCTTAAAATTTTATAATTAATCATCTCGATTTAGGAAGGTATGACACTGTTATTGATAAGACCTGTGAAACCTTTCTGTGTAATGTTTAGTGTCCATGATAAGAGGGTCGAGTCGTGACGCTAACACAACGAACCAGGTTGATTTATTGTTCACTGTTCAGACCTTACGAAGTTGCTCAAGAAAATCCCAATTTTATTGAAGCTGTGATTCCCAAATAGCCAGCGACTATCACTGGTTTCACCTTAAAAGACTAACAGACAACGGCGCCCTCTGACGACACCAGCTTTCGTGATTTAACTTCGTTCGGTCCACGTAATGTAAGATTGATAAGGGTAATCGTTAGAGTTGTCATGACATTCATTTCGCACGTTCCCTTGTGTGTACGATTGGAAAATATTTGTCCCTAAATGACGTCAATCTTCCAAAAAGTAATGCAGAAACACATCGGTTTTATCTCCATATTTAGCCGCATGTCGTCACAATTTGGTAAAAAAATGTTTGATTTAGAAATTCATTTTTTGAGGTGCAAAATTAAGGGATTAGGCATAACATTTTTTGTTCAGTATTTTACGTTGCATCTTGATGGTGTATATAATGCATTTTCTCAAAAATGAATTTGATAATGTATCAACATCGATACAATTAGTACATGTACACATACATAAACATGTATGTGTATGATAACAGTACAGTTTTTACGTTCGGTTAATTAAGATGTTACTTAGATTTTCTTTTTTGTATCATCCAACAAATATATTTTGAAACAGTTATCCGTGAAATCTGTTATTCGCATATGTTATTTCCATTTATTAAAATGTTTCTAGCAATCCAACACAGATTATCAGCAGACAGTTATCATTTTTTGAGTACATGTAACCATGTGGTGACTACGTATGAAAAATGCGTATTTCGCATTTCTCCACTGACCCCTGCTTTCCCTTGTACACAATCTGTCTGGTTGCCTACAGCATACATAATGAAGTGACAATTGTACTTGCCAAACTATTGATATGCAACAGCAATGCTGGTCGACAGAAATACAAAAACTTGAACAAAATTGACTTAAAATGAGACAAGTGAGCAGACTTCAGTCCGGATTAACTGTTTGTCCCTAGACGTATAGATGTTTCAGTGTACCTTAAGGACATCATGACTTGATCTCCCCTGCCTTGGGAACCGCCAATGTTTTTATGACGCTACTTTATAGCTGGGTGTTGTAAAATAAATCTTTCAACTTCCCGTATACCTGGAATTAATTGCCCAGGGGGCGCTCTGTAAGTGTCAGTGGGACCCGTATGTGACGAGGCTAATCGCTGAACTATTGTCGAATATACAGTTGGTTTTATTGCACCAGATTGCCTTTTTCATGCCGGAGTTTATATTAATAAAGAGTCAGAGTAAAATGTTTACAATATTGATATTGACATTTTTAACTCCTAAACCTGTTATCTTATGATATAAAGCGAAACAATGAAAACGCGGAAAGCGATGGAGGTCGTTTCCACGCGTACGTCTGATGAATACATGTATTTTATGCAGGTACATGAACATTCAAGTTCTTTATTACCTTGGGTCTTTTGAACCATCGGTTTCAAACGTGAGATATATTTACAATATTTACAGACAATACAATACATGCAATACATACAGTACAATATAAGTAATGTACAAACAGTATGGAGAGTGTAACACATTAAGCGAATTGGTTAATCCTTACATTTGCTGCTTTGATATATTTGGCCAATTGACAAGTGTCCTTTTGTGTTATTTACATTAGATAATTTCATCATTTTAAACATACTTGGTTTTGTTTACATAGTAATCTTTCAAAACATTTACACGCAAATTCGAATTACATGGATATTTCAACAAAAAATAGAACTCATATTCAACATCATTTAAATTACATACATTACACACTCTAAGACTACGTCAATATTTAGATATCTACCTTTTTCTATATTTAGATTATGAGCAGATAACCTTTTTTTTGTAATCTCTTTCAAATATTTTCTAGTAAATGGTTTTCTTAAGTAACACTGTAAATCAAACTGGTTATAAAGATATTTATAGATATATCCCTATGAAGATGTTCTTACTTTTTCTTTGAATTCTTGTCTATAGATAGCAATAAGTCGTTCTCTAATAACATTATACATGTAAAACATATCATCATTTATTTCTGTTTCCCATATGTAACCTAGGACAATTCTATATAAATCCTTTTTTATGTTCAAAACTCATGTATCCTTATTATCTAACATATTTGTATACAACGTACATGCCTGCAAAATACAATTAGTAGCCCTCTTTAACTTAATCAAACCAATGATAAACCATAATATTACAAGTATTCTTCTTACGCCAAGGTGTCGTTAACAAAATAAAGTATATTTGTGATGTTTTATTATCTATCTTTGATGCATGCATCTTTAATGAACACAAGAGTTATCTCCCTTTGTGGAAATCGTGTTTTCTTTACGTTTTCAGCATGGTTTCTGCCACAGTGAGATCCTCACATTTTTCTTCAATTATAAGCTGTAGCCAACCACAGTATATATTGAAATGTGTTGATATTATGCAGTATATATATTAATTGGAAACTCATGTGTATTTGCTGACTGATCATATTTTCATTCGTGACCTGGTTTCGCGGGGATTTATGTCCAGGTGTGTAGTACTGTGTACTGCTTATAATTTGTTTGTTTGTTTGTTTGATTTTGTTTAACGTCCTATTAACAGCTAAGGTCATTTAAGGACGGCCTCCCCTGTGTGCAAGATGCATGCGTGTAGTGTATGTGTGTGTATTTTGGGAGGCTGCGATATGTTCGTGTTTGTCTTCTTGTAATAGCGCGGAACTGATGCCGACTTTATAGTGCTACCNGAGCGTTAAGCAGGAGTAGAAACTGCCATTTTTAAAGACTTTGGTATGTCTCGGCCAGGGGACAGAACCCAAAGCCTTCCTCACAGGGGCGAACGCTCAACAAATGGCCAAAAGTGAGGCATTGTCAAGGGAGACATTAGGAAAAAGAAAGTTATTTAGAAAGGAGAGAAGAGATAAGGTCCCAAATTTAGTCGCCTCTTACGATCATGCAATTGGGGGCAGCAGGTACAATTCTTATAATTCAAATATGATTTAATTTGTTCATATGTGCTTATACCTAAATCTAAAAGGTCACATTTTTGTGTATGTTGTAGCCTTTACAAATTCGCCAATTCACGGAATACAATTTGGCAATGAGGTTTTCAATATCTTGGGTTTTATGAAAGGCCCATATTTCAGAACCGTAGCTTAGAATGCTATTTATATACGTATCAAAAACTGATAATTGAGTTTCAATATTAAAACATTTTTGCCGACATACATGTTCATTCATAACTAAGAACAAAGCCTTTCTATCCTGATCTACATTTTTTTGTTGTGCTTTTTTAAAGGTTCCATTGTTATGTAGTACGATTCCTAGGTAGTTCAATTTATTTACAATTTCTAGTTGACAACCATCGTATTGCCAACATTCATTATTTCTCAAAATATCCCCATTTCGAAACACAAGAATATTTGTTTTATCCGTATTGACTATTAAGATCCCATTTTTTTTGGTGTACGATTCTAAAGAGTTAAACATAGCTTACAGACACTCTGGCGTTTCTGAAAAATTCACCATATCGTCTGCATACATCAAAAGGAACAAATTCAGCGTTTTAATTTCTATCGACTGACAGTTGTCAATTAAAAATTGCATTTCGCAAACATCAACATATAATAAAAACAATAATGGTGATATAATTTTACCTTGAAACAATCCATTTTCACAATAGAAATAATTAGATAATGAACCATTATGCTTAACACAACATTTAATACTACTATACAATAACCTACCATCAATGCACTCTTTTATCAATTTGAACCACTAGTTTTGTCTATTGACGAAATCAAAAGCATTTGTATTATCAATAAAGAAACAATATAATCTTTTTTTAACGTTTTAGAGTGCGGTTAATCAGAGACCAGTCGTAAAGCAAATATGGCGTCAATAGTAGACCTTTTTCTCTTAACACCAAACTGAGCATTCGTTATTTTACTATTTCTTTTGGTCAAATACCACAAGCCTATTATTAATGATTGACGTGAAAAGTTTCTCCAAACAACTAACAAGAGTAATACCTCTGTAATTATTTACATCGTTGACATCTCCCTTTTCAAAGACAGGCACAATATTACCATTTGACAATGCTTTCGGGAAATGATCAGCTTTAAGTATATTGTTAAATAAAGTTACAAAAAAGGTATCAACACCGTCTTACATTTAAAATATTGTCATGACCGCATGCCTTATTTGCATTTAATTTCTTAATTGCACCAAATATTTCTGCTTCTGATATATTAACGTCTAATTCGTCAAATGTTACATTCGAAGAGTTAGAATCATGTGCTTGCAAACAAAGATTAACAATATCATCAATAGTTGGTTTGATTGAAGCTAATTTATGAAAATTGTCGAAAAAATCAGTATCATTTAAATCGCTTTAAACCTTTTGCTTCCTTTTCTTGAAATGTTTATAAAAAATCTTGGGATAACGTGTTCTCATGTAATAGAGCATGTTGCCTTGTTTACACCTATTTTCTTTTTTAATTATTATTATATTAACAAAATAATTAGTGTTACATGTATTCTCTATATATATTTGTTCAGGTTTCACATGCAAACGTGTTCACATTTTGCCATAATTTTATTTATTTTTAAACTCAAATCACGTTTTTGTTTACTCTTTGGTGTTCCTTTCTTCTATTATTATACACACTGTTTATGGGGTCTGCGTTGTACCACTATTTGTTTGGATGAGTGCAAATGTGTGACGACTAACCTCAGAACGAAGAACTTATAAACAAATATAACTTGAAAATGATTTTGTGATGTTCATACGGAATGAACAACTCCTACGCAGAAGTATACATGTGAAAAGCCACATAAGGCAGACGGGTAAAGTGTTACACGTTTTATAGGTAAAGGGTCGTATATGACAAACAGATAAGCCATGGTGTATGCCCATGTCAGGCAGAGGACCACATCTAACGGAGCTGTCAAACAGTCACTTACGTAAATAGGGGACATAATAACCTTGAAAACGCATGGCAATCATGGAACAGCCATTATGGCTACCTGTCAAAGACACTCTTGTGTCGCGACAGACTGACTGCTACGCAGGTCCCATGGGAGAGGGTCTGCAGCAGGTAGACGTCATTAAAATAACGATGAAAGTAAAAGTGTTTTATTTTCTATACACAAGCACTGTAAAATAGGTAGCATTTGCGTGTTTAAAGCCGCAGAATACCTCCAGAAGTGTTAATCAATTCAAACAATGCTTAATTCTAGCATCGAATAAAAAATGGATCCAGTTAAGACCCTCCTATACTTAGACCATTAAATCTGGCGAACAAGAAATAAAACTAGACGGTCATTCTCCTTAAGTATGGGTAAAATGGTCTGCCGTTGATTGTCGCTTTATAGTCGAGCATGTCGGGATAGACGACAACGTCATTTAAGGGTCAAAACACGTCTGACTTTTGGCGCCAAAAACAGTAAAATGTGAAGAGAAGATTATTTCCAGCTGAGAAATATTCCTATTATAGCTTAGCCGTGTTTCTGTTCCCGGTGCGAATATGTCTCATACGTTTTTTAACGGACAGACTCAGATGTCATGCACGTGGCGAATAAATAACACTCGGGGATGAATTATATCGTTGATTCTGACGTCTTCTTTCCGTTCCCGGAGTTTGACTTCCTGTGAACATCACGTAGATATGACTCCACATTTTGTATACAATGATTCTCCACCTGCATGTATATTTACTTAACCGTATCGAAATCATGTGTTTTAAACGTGCAACTTTTCTTCATAGTGCATTTCGGTTTAGTCGATACATTCAATGTAATCGAAATATATATAAGCTGTCAAAATTCAACAATGTGACTACCTCTTCTCAGCATGGAACTACTTTCCCTGTCATTTTTTTAATATCCGGTTTAGGCCCATGCGTCACATCAATGATGATTGGAGCAAATAGTAAGATTTCAAGAACGTACAGACGCTTTCAAGTTGTTCAAATTGATCTATAATTCACATGTCATTGTATAAATAGTTTGGTTGCTCGATTGCTACAACCCAAGAAGGGACGACAATTGTATGTGTCAAACATAGCACGTTTTATGCATGTTTCATTTAATTTTTACAAACGAATAGTGTTTGATTTCCATGCTCTTTTAACTGAAGGTTGTTTTTTTTCAAAACGAAAGAACGATTAGCTAAATAGCAATAATATCTATCCTATGACATTTAAAGAAGTACCCCTTGTAGGTGCCCCGTAAAAACCCTCTTGGTACAACATACCTAAATGTGATATCCTATTGGGAAACATTAGCTGCATGCTATTAACAATCCCATGTCCTCAGCATGCATCTATCGCAATTACAGCTAAATCCTATATAATTTGACATTTATCGCGCTCGCTGTCCAGACATATTCACATGTTATATTTCCAACGTCTAATATCGGTCATTTTGGTGTGACTGATAATATGTAATCTATACCAATATGTTCTTTGAATATCGGATCATTATACCAACAATCAGTTTTTATGTAGCTCATACTATTAAATGCAACCTTTGTCAGCGCTATGTGAAGGCCTTTACCTTTAACGGTTTTTCGAGTTTAACGTCTTGTACATGTATTTACAGCGATCTCTTAGACAGAAGAAAATGGGATATTTCTTCTGCCCTGGGATGTGACAGAAAAAGCTGAAACCCAAGGTTATTGTTGTCTAGACCTTATTTTTTTTATTGGGAGTTAGACAACCAAATACAAGAGTTTAAAGTTAAATCATTCAAAGTAGAGAATTGTTATTTTTTCCCGTCGTATTTAAGCCCCAACTATGAATTGTTTGTAAACAGAGAGACATTCGACATGCAAATATCGCCATTCACCGTGTGTGACGTCACAATTTAGCGCGTGATGTATTCACAGATTTTTTTCTGACTTTAGGACTTCCAGAAAATCCTCTGCTGTCAGCTCAATACGGGTTGAACAAATTATGACAAGAGCATGGACATTTTAATAACATTAATCAATTATAGCTCAGGTGAAAAAGTAAATTATACATAATAAGAGTTCACAATATTAATTTGATAATTAATTATCAGAAAGTATATTCACTTCATATATTTAACTACGGTTGGATACTAAAATTGGTTCTCTGTAATTATAGAGTATCGGTTGGTTTCTCCAGTGATGGTATAGGCAAGACTCGAAAGCTTTGATAGTTCTTGATAACGTCATATCTGGTGACAAGCTGTTCCAGATGTTAACAGTTCTGTGACAAAATGATTTCTTTCTCATGTTTAGGCGCGTTCTATCCTTAAATAGTTTATACTCATGACCCCTTGTAACAGTATTGTTCTTCTTTTGTGACATGAACTTGGACACTTTGTTCGATATGCCCAGTTACATTTTGTATGGTCAGCGAATAAGTATGTTCCTGTTGCTATGCTTGTTCTTTCCGGTAGGTCACTAATATAAAGCACAAATAGGATTGGCCCAAGAACAGATCCCTGTGGAATGCCACTACTGACATCTTTCAAAACTGACGTTTCTCCACTGACCGTTTTCCGTTGTTTCCGGTTGTGAGGGAAATCATTGATCCACCTGGTAATATGCCCCATGAACCCATACATACTCATTTTATGGACGAGTCTGCGATGGGGGACTTTATCAAAAGCCTTTATGAAATCGCAATAAAGTACATTAACACATTTCCCCGCCTCGTCAAGATATTCCATCCATTCATCAATCACTTGTATAAGGTGTAGTACGGTGGATCTTCCTTGGATGAATCCAAATTGTTTATTACTGAAGGGTTTGCTGTTTTGCATGTGATTTATAATTGTTTCTTGCACAATTGTTTCCAATACTTTACATCAAATACATGTTAGGCATATAGGTCTACAGTTACTTGATGATTTGCGGTCTCCTTTCTTGAAAATCTCGGTAACATTTGCTTGTCTCCAGTCATCAGGTACTGATCCTGTTGATATAGAAGTATTGTATATGATTGATAACGGTTGGGTTATGACGGAACTTATTTCTTTCAATACACGAAGGTGAATATTATCTGGGTCCAGGGATTTCGACGTTTTAAGTGTTTTCATAGTTTTAAAGACAACGCTACATGTAGGATCTAATACAACATTTCCGATCATATTATCTATTAAACGGTCCCCACTGGTTGGGGGAAAAGCTGCTCTTCCCCAGCTTAAACGAGGGAAACGTCTGTGAAAGGTGGGCAAAAAGGTTTTAATTCATTTATGTTCTTTCATTAAAAGGATCAATATTTAGTTACATTGGGATATATTGTAAAATGGATTTCTATTAGGTGAACGCTTACGAATAAATCGTTATTATATATCTACTTTTTAGTAACGAAATTATTTGACGTGCTAACAACTCCTTCCTTCCTCAAATATGTTAAATTCACTTCGTTACTGGATCAGTAGAAGATTATCTTACAAAACTATGAGTTGTTTGACTAAATATTCTGCCATGTCATCACTGCTGACTAACTTGACTTTGCTGCTGTAGTATCTTAATAGCACCGGGTAAGCACATGGATAAGCTAGTTATGTGCATAAGATACGGATTTAATTAGTTTGTATTGACATTTACATGTAGTATTTGGTTAATATTGTCTAGTATTGCATTTTTTTTAATCCATTCAACCCTTAACCCTACCCGAACCCAAACTCCCTGCATAAACAGATTTTTTTTCGTGATCTTCGATGTTAAGGTTCATATGTGTTCTAAGTATTTTTCACCAAATTACATGTAATATTTAATAAAGTTGGACGAAATGTATATCAATGTTTTCCTTGTGATCTAAGGAACACAATGCATACAGTAGAAAACCACTGGCTGCTCTAGAACTTTGTACTGACCTATAAAGCTGCCTTCACAAGAAACTGCCAAACTTCCTTTGTCTTGCTGAACCGCTTGCAGTATCTTAATACTGAAATGATATACAGAATTAATTGATATAATACCGAAATGTGCTTGAATTTGTTTGTAGCACTACTGCAATGTTATACCATTTTAATATATGTATGTGTACTTATTTTAGCGATAGTCTAATATTAGCACATTTCCCACTGCAGTTGTTGCGCTAATTCAAGTACAGCGCTAAAATTAATACAACCTGTAAGTAGATAGCCTTGAAGGTCATGTGCACCAGTTTAAGATAGCGCTGATTTTGTATTGCGCTTATATAAGTACTTATACAGTAATTGAAGCATGAATGAACATCTAAACATACCCGAATTCCGGGTTCTCTTATGCCTGGAATTTCTTTTTCCCCCGAGGTGATGACAATTCAGGTAGTAAAGCATTGTAGTAGAAAGCTGCGAGTGTTGGAAGCATGTGATCATTCCATAAATGTGTGTCTCTATATATGCGCTGAATGTGCATCTGATAAGGGTTTACTGTACGCACTAAAAAGTCAATCCAAGGAAGTTCTGTTACACCAAGTAAACCTTGACATTGGTAATAATAATCATGAGATGTTTTCAGTGTCAATTTGCTGTCTACTATAGATAATCAAACATTCTTCCTACTTTCAACTGCCTGATTCAGATTGGTAGGTGTTAAATGTAACACGTTTTTGTTATTTTAATCAGCCCCTTTTCACCACCAATTTCCTCAACCCTGCCATCTGGATACTCCCCTAGGATATTTTTTCTCTACATATCACAATCCCATCTTGCTCACTTGTAACACCCTCCTCAGCCTTCTTAAGAGTATATTCATGCAGTTATCCTTTCCTGGTGGAGCCCTTTCTGCGTATGTGCATTTCCTCGGAATGTGTCGTAAATCAGTTCTCTTACTAATTGGGTGATGGTTAATTTGGACTGCCAAATGAAGAGGCTGTTATTCGTTTCGTCCTCTCACCCTGCCAAACTTGTGGTATGGATTGTTGTCGTGTTAGTCTTTCCAATGCCTGAATATTGTCTGAAATGTGTATGTGTTTGTTGAGGAACGTTGTTTTTGTCAATTCAAATTCTTCTGAAGATACATTATCTACCACATCAATGGCCTCAGCACCATATGCCAACCTTGCCGTTTTAGCACTGTTTTCCCTTATCGATGCCATTTTCGTTTTCCATCTAGCCGCACTAGTTTCTGGCTTCTGTTTCACATCAGTGTTAATTTGGAGCTGCCGTTCCTTTAACTGTACAATTTGTTGAAGTGGTATCCTGGGGAGGTACCAGTAACTTGCTGTCATGTGTTTGATGACCATAATGGACCCAAGTTCATTCTAAGTGATCCTCCATAACATCTTGTGTGCCACGAACCCCTGTTGCAAATGTAATACAGTTTACCAACATCATTAATCTAACATGCATCCAACATTTTGTTAAATTTGTTGATACATTTTCGAGCAGTCGATCACTTTTGGAGGTAATCCGATCAAGAAGAATAGATATATTCTCGCTCATCTCTGCGTCGAGGTCCTTTAAACATGCCCCCTGTCTAGATTATCGAGCTACCGTCAGTCCACAGATTCACCATCATCATCATCATCTTGTACATTTGGCTCTACTTGTGGTCTGTACTTTGTAGAAATCAGAACAGTGTTTGTGGTCTCCAAAGATGTGGTCAATGCTGTTCCTGATGTCATGTGCTAACAACGTGCTGGCTTGGGATTTGTTACTGGTACCATTCTGGGAACGCGTTCTGATGGCACAACGTACGGCACTTACTATTCGTCCTCTGGTTGCCTTTGAAAGTCGATCCTTTCCTTTATACTATGGATTACTGTCTACCAGTTTCTCCATATTTGACCTAAAACCTTTGCACATATGATTTTCTCTACCTTGCTTTCCCACACCAGCACATCTTGTCTTATCTTCGCAAATACTGAGAAATTCCCATCTGCGATACGTTTAGTGTATCTTAAACTTAGGATCTGCTCTGCTTTCCCAAAACCCTCCACAATAGTGTCTGCTTCCATAGCCTGGGAACTCTGATCCCAAATTTTAAAACATTTATGAGGATGTGGAATGATCTACTGATTGGCAGCCTGTGCACATATATAGCAGTGTTTACTACGGATTGAGAGATGCAAAATACGCCCAGTTTCTTTCCCAGTGATAACCCTGCACCACCTAGGACATTATATAACCCCTACACCACTTAGGGCGTTATATATATGTTTGTGACCTCGCTTACACGACCCACCATTCGCGATAACTGTCATACATGGTAGTGCTTCACAATAGTCACCTTTCTCTATGGCTATCCGACTTTCCTCTGCTCCTGCTTCTAAAATTTCTTATTTAAATTCTTTCTCCAATCTCTTGTTATCTTTTGGTAAAAACTAGCTGGGAAATGCTAGGGGAATCCGTGGTACCATGTATTTCGCTCAGGTGTGAAGCTGTACATATACTTCCCCACACAGCTCGCACATTAATAGCATGCCTGTATGTAGACCTGCAACTTCCGTCACTATCACCGGAATTTATATTCAACTTGGGGCTACTTTAAAATGTAAATCTTTTCTGGCAACCATAAGTCTTTGCTTCATTTACTATCTGAATAGGTGACAGACCTTGCAGTACTAGCTCTCGGGCTGCTTCACACAACACACTATGCTTGGTAATGTCATTAAAACTGTTCTAAAGACAATCCAAAACTTTGTTCATGCATATTTGTCGACGTCGTATTACTTAAGAAATAATCAACATATGTGCGTGCATTATGGTGGAATATATAACGAGGGTGAGAAAATGTTGGTAAAAATAATTAAAGAAAGCCGATTCGGCCAGAGTTAATTATTTTTCCAACATTTTCGAATCCCGACGTCGACAAATACGCATGAACAAAGTACTATTAGAAAAAAAGGCTCTATAAAAATATCTCGAGCGACCTACTAACAACGACCTCCCGGCAATTCGCTGCTTCGTATGCTTTCCACCAGACCAACCCTCCCTTTTGATTTATAATGGGTTTTTTACAGCCATGATAAAAACATGTCTGTCAAAAACCTAAATACCCTCATTTGTTTCCGGATTGATAAGACTCATAAAACAGCTATTGTATACATGTAACTAGACGGATACACATATTTCATATACTGTCATATAGACATATACTACAGTAGACAGTATAAATCACATAGTCTAAGAAGAAGTATCTATTGTTATATATGACTGTTACATTGTCTATAAAATGGATATTGTTGTTGATATACGCTGTATTAATGTTTCAGCATTCCGGTAGGCACACGTGCTTCTTGCATATAATGTTTACTTGATATTGAGCGTAATTTTTTTTTATTAATTATACTTACTTGTAACACACTGTGCCCTTTCACAACAAAACTCCATTATGGTGACCAAAATGTAAAAATAATTCTTTAGAAAAGAACCTTCAGGGTGTGATTGATGAGTTCCGACGTTGGTGATCAACATTTTCATGACCGTCATTATCATAAACACCAGGGGACGCAAATGACATTTGTAAACTTATCAAATTCATAAACTGTATCTCACTGCATGTGTATCGTAAGATGTGGGTAACATTCTTCTGTTATTGCCCTTTATATAGGGGAATACTATTCTTTGTTTCTCCGAGGTTAATCCTGTTTCATGAGGGCTAATAAAAAAAATAAAAACAGAAAAACAGAAAAAAGGAGAAAAAAACCAATAACACCTCTGTAAAGATCAGGTTGATGTGCCATTGTTAACACTTGCTTCCGTCATTCGGAACTAGGTTGTGTTGGCCGTTGCACATTTTTCTAGAGGTGCTCGAAATAATGAAATTCTGATCGGGGAAACTTGCGCGTGATGGCGACATGATGTGTTATTGCCTCGTAGTGTGACCAGTATCATCCAATAAGACACGCGGTTGTAAAGATGAGGTATACTAATATAATAGTGTATGATGGGATAATGGGCCTCCTGTATAATATATATTTTACTTCTAACTCTTTTACATTGAGGCATTGAAGAGACCAACATTCATCTGTTGCTCCTATTGCAACACTCATGATATTCTTTTCCTATTTTACTGTTTTCTTCCTACATGTATTTGCTTTTGTCTTTCAAGCGGTGTCACCTCAGGCGCCCATCTTCATATGACATTAGTTGACACTGTTGTACAATATTATTATTCTAATCGTGTTTGGTAGTAGTTTAGTTTAAATATATGTCGCAATGTCCGTTACACATTCTCTACCTCTGTAACTCTCTATGTTCCGACCATATTTTTTTTGACTGATCAGTTGGTTGTAGAGAATTTAAGGTCCTATAAACAGGTAAGGCAATTCAAGGACATGCCTCCATGTATGTTGTGTATGCGGGTATGTGTGCCGGAGACGGGGTATTTTGGTGAAATTGCCTCTTTATGATAGCCCGATGTTCAAGTACTACCTCACTGAAATACCATACCAAAGGCACAGCATTCCGTGTGGTCACATTATACAGACAACAGGTGAACCTGTTGTTGGCATTCCCCTGAATACTGAACGTGAGGCCATGAAAAACAACTACCACTTTTAAAGATTTGTATATGTTCAGGCCTAGACTTATTGCCTTCATCACTTTGGCGAACGTTCAACATAAAAGCCAAAGGTGAATTGTTACCAAAAAGGGCGTTTAGTAGTTGGAAGTAGAGAGAAGTATATTGCCATGGATGTAGCAGATTTATTTGGTCGCCTCCCTGTTTCCAAGTAGAGGGCACAAACGCAAATCCAAAAATTGCGGAAGGGGTTTCCTAATTGGTCGCCTCTAACAATAACTGCCGTGAGTAACAGCAGGTATTATATTATTTTTTCGATCCCCGACCTTCAGGAAATGATTTAAAAACCGAGGATTTACAGGGATTTATAATACGAATCTTCTAAACGCCCTAGAAATATGTCCTTAGGCCAGACAAAAAATATGTGTTTCCTATAACATGTTGGAAAAAGTTAGGGTAGATAGGTAGGTAACACGTTTTATTTAGATAAAAATTTGTTTATATAGGAGAGTGACTTTGACTTTATCAGTGCTTCTTTGAAAATTGCCTTAAAAATATAGGTAAGGCACACAATTAGGGTAGGTAAGGTTACCGGAAACACCAAATATGTTTTGTTTAACCTTACAAAACGGAAGGTTACCAGTAGACGACTTTGATCCTTTGATGTGCACCAAAAGAATAGTTAAATACTAAGATCAATGACGGTAAAATTTCTGTTTGAAATCTGCTGTCACTATTGAATGTTACGCAATAAACAGTTACTCACGGAGGAATTTCTCCTCACCATATATCAGACAAATCCTGAGACCATCTGTATGCATAACTCACGTCGATGGCTACCTTGTGTACTTTTGTTCTAGGTGTTGCCAGACAAATTACCTAGGTGTACACTAAACATTTACATGTACATACATGGCTACTTAAGCATTTAACTGTTTTTGTATGGTATTTATGATCTATTTGAATGACACAGCTTTGCAAGCAAACAACATAATGCGCGCTTTTAAATTAAAAATGCGCGCCTTATCGACACTCCACACAATTTCGTTCAATAGTTTGAACACCGTATTGTTGCGTGATGATTGGCAAACAAAGTAGTAATTTTAACACACACTTCAATTTTATTCCACAATTCAGTATCAATACAATTGCGTATGACATGTCTATAGGCTGATTTAAGTTTATCAATAGAACTCTGAGCTGAAAGTACTATTTGAAATTGTTTCGATTTTTCCCCGGAACAAATTTCGCGCATGGACAAATACAGTGAACACCGTAAATCCGACGTTGCCCTCCACGAGGGAGTTATTTTTGGAAGTTAATTTGAACTTTTCTCTTTGCTCATTTTGTGAAGAATCCAGGCGTGAATGTATTTGTTGATTGTATGGGAACCTGACAAAAGTCTGTAGATTCTATAACATCCTCGTCATTTGACATGTCGTCAGAAACTGAGGAATGGTGGATGCGAGACGCGTGAAGGATAGCGTTTGAAGTGAGTGATCTTGCGACGGAGCACAGGTTCGTTACAAGTGTCTGAAATGTTTATATGTGCTGTGACTCATATCAGTAGGTCGGTAACATGTGTCAGTAGGTCTATATAATATGTGTATTTCATACATTTGTAACGAACCCCTGTTGATCAGTGCAGTGTAACAGATGATATTTCTGATAAATTGCATGAGCGTTAAAATTGTTTCCATTGCCGGCATTGTTGATTTCAACCGAAGTCATTTTGACCGATATGGCAGACTTTGGTCTTGTTTTCGTTGTAATAAAAGTGTTTTTTTCATTTTATTTTTTATTTTGCACATAAATTTACAATGGCATTTTCAAATCTCACAATGCCCAGCCAGGGTAAATCTAGACTTGATACACCACCGTTTATGGGTAGTTTCCCCTACGGAAGAAAATGTCCCCTGTGTGCTTCGAAATTCCCCTATTTCAACAAGAAAATAGCCGTTTTTCTTCCAAACATTTCCCCTATACAGCTGTTTTCTTTTAAAGTTCAACAGTAAAAATGCATAAA
>NW_018404479.1:749353-753373 GCF_002113885.1 Mizuhopecten yessoensis
TCCACATAATTTACCGACAAAATCTACAATTTTAAGCTTAAAATTGTTTAAAAATTGAAATATACTGCACACATGTATCAAATTTTCTAATTTTCCCGAAATCTGTAAAAGGGTAATTTCCCCTAAAACCTAGATTGATCCCTGCCAGCGATATTTCGGCAGCCGTCATGTTTATTTATAATGGTATTGTAGTTCCGGTCAGTGTTGTATTAATACGCTAAGAATTGTGTCTCGTGATGCATGGTAATTGAAGTCCCATCAACGACACAGCTTTCAAAGAGGCCATTTGGTGACAATGCCATGAAAATGTAAATATAGTACATTAAGTACATGATTTGTTCATGTATTGGCCGATGAGCTGGAGCCAAAATTAAACCATCAACGCTAGCAGAAAGATGATACATATTAACGTCTTGGAGTATTCATTGCATGTAACAGTTTTAATAATCATTACGTACACGTACCGACTGAGTTGCAGCTGTTTTAGGGCAATACATTATAAAGACAAGCGTTAGGTTATTTCAACCTTGACATACATTTCATAGACTGTGACCTAAAAACCGGATTATGTTGGAACGTACAATACAGCGTAATATGCATACAGTGTAGAGAATTTTGATATGTATTTGTAGCACCAAAATCTAAAAGTTGTACAACTTTTTTTCCGTTGGTAGGTCGATTGTACAAAGTCACAAGAAGAATAGAGTTATAGATTCAAAGTAAGATAGACGTGTGGGGATATACATCATGTGTAAGTATAAACTTGATGTTTTGGATACATACATCATTTTGCTATCGTAAATTTATTTCTCTGGTGAGTTCGTGAATTTTGATCCTACCACATTTATTATATCTATCTAAACCATTTTTAAAGTTCAAATATCCCAATGCAATATGCTGAACATAAAAGGGTGTCGCCGCTGAAGTGAGTTTCCTTCTTTTCAATTGCTGGACATTGATAAAGTCTGTCGAACTATTGAAAAACGTGTAAGGGGAAGAAACTCCCATGAATGATAATACTATATCCAGTCAATCGTTAGATGAAGTATGTGAATTGACATAAAACTGCTGCAGACATTTAGAGTTAAAGCAAGCGTCAGGTAAATAACTTTGAAGAACTTCTTTTGAAATTATAGGAAAGTTATGGTATGGTGAGTTGATGAACGAAGATGACTGTGGTCGACGATCAGAACATTTATTGATAAACTGCAAGGATCATTTTTAATCTGATGACCGGTATGTGTTGTTTACTGCAATTCAATAAAATGGAAACGAAATGTTTTGATGTATATATACGTGCATGTAATAATATATGACTTTATTGGGATTATCTGTTTAACAATCCATACATCCCTAGTGTCGCGTATGGCAAATTTATCAAAGATAATTAAATAAATACTTGAAGAAGAATACTGAGACAAATGTGTCAGAAAGACTAGCCATTCACGACTGTTGGGGTAGACCTATTCCATGTACCTTCTGATATTCAAGCAAAATATTCAGCAAAATTACCCAAAATATTCGTAACCCAAACTCACAAAATCTCACTCAAGACATGTAAAAGAAACATGACAAAAGATATCATTTTTAAACAAACGCGGAAAGGAATAGTACTGTATCATAAATATCATTGTTAAACATTTTATTTTTTGCTTTATAGGGTTTAGCGTCCTATGAACAGCTAAGACTGTTCAAGGGTGTGCTTCTGTATGTGGGTAACACAATGGGTTTATGTAAGCCCCGTGTGTTTGAGGCGGCTTGTTAGTGTATTTGCTTCTATTTAAAATAACACGGAAATGAACTATTCTAAGTGTGCATACATGTTTATATCGGAACGCTTTGGACGAGCTTTTTTATTCTTTTGTCCTTTTATACAGTAGTACTTGTGAGTTCCAAACAGACGACATGGCCATATAGTGCAGTATACTTGTTTTGTTTTGGTGTGTTTTTCGCAATCTACATTCATCCTCAATATATATATCAATTACATGCATACACATTGTTGCCAATAATTATACTTTCTTTGAATTTAAGTGAATGTTACACATTGTGTATGCCAATTTCAGGAGAATACAAACATGTACTACGACAATATTTTCTTTAACAAATGTATATAGAAAAGAATTTTCCTTCTGCGGTGTTTACAAGGTATGCTGCTCAAAATAAATTGTGATTAAGTGAACTGGCACTGTTTCGTAAGCGATTGCGTTTTCATTTTTTTATTTGAGTTTGTGTGGTTGAAGCTTTAACTTGTTACGTATAACAGGTACATCTGTATCGTGTAAATTACATTTATTTGTATCACTTATATCAGCATTACGCTTACATGTCTCAAACCCCTAACCTTCTTAAGAATCTGCTGCCTCCATTGTAACACTTTAGCTGTTAGCATTTGGAATTTCTCTTTAGCACTGGTTTTGTTCCTCATCATCTTGCTTGACAATACTTAACCTTTAGCTTTGGTGTTGACCGTTTGCCTAGGTGAGAAAGGGTATTGGTTCTGTCCCCTTAATCCGTTATCAGTATTATGTCACCGGATGGATTGCCGTCCTTAAATGACCATAGCTGTAGATAGGACGTTAAACAATACTAAACCAAACCAACCTGGATGTATTGCATGCTACCGTGTCAGGTTATGTTCACGGGCACCGTATTCATATGGCGTTAACTGTGGAGAGCATGAATAACAAAGTGTGCATTTCAAAAATGGTATTATACGTGTAAAAGGAAGTATTGAGTATGAGCTATTAAACACAAATATACTATGACAAGACTGACTCATACAAGCAATAGCAATATACAGATTTTGAAACTGAAGGACATATCTTATATTAAAGCAGTTGTATATCAATATAAATCTTTAATGCATTTACGGTCAATTTGTCAGTGGGTAAACGAGCTCACGCGGGGTTGTTTAAAACATAACGAGCAAACTATTAATATTTCTGTCGTAATTGTTTCTTTCAAAGCATTTGCCGGCCTATGATATACTTAAATTGTCCAGGCTTACAATTCAAATATAATTCCTAGTAACAAAATATAATGCTTTTAAACAAAATATGCACAATTCCCAATATTCTTTAATCGCATTGATAATTGTTACCGCAGCAATCGGAATCAACGGCTATGTTCGAGTTTCTTCCCTTTGCACACACATCTGTGTATTCATATTGGACTGTTGCAATTGTATAACGTTTATTATGCTCCTTCAACTCAAAGATAACCCAACAGCAAATTGAAGTTGAAAATGGCCACCGAAGGTGACATTTAATGACAAATTATTACATGACGTACATTTTATCACAAGTTAATTTACATAATCTAGATTACAAAATGTACATCAATACACACTGTTTTGCTAATTATCTAATTATGACCTTTAGCTATAGTGGGGTTGTAAAAATCCGCCCAAAATGAAGAAATGAATTTTTTTAGAAGGGTGGGTTTAAATTTGATCCCGTAAACTGCTGTATAAGATACTGTTTAACTATTTATAAGATAAATAAAATTCTCTCGTGGAGGCTGAACACAAACTTTTTTCTGCTTAAGCTGGAAGTGACGCTACAAAGTGCGCATGCGTGTCAAGAGTGTTCCCTAATATGGCTTGACCAATCAAATTAGAGGAAAAGTTTCTCATCCGATTATATAAAATAATTTGAATTTGAAATGCCTACTTTTTAATATAAAATCATACAAACATAATTTAAAAATTAATTCCCTAATGATTTGGGAGTATAATCATGAACTGAGATCAATAGGTTTCTTTGAGTTTTTCAAGGCATAAATTAAGCTAATAAATTAGCTGCCTTTTATGTTCCTTCAACTCAAAGATAACCCAACAGCAAATTGAAGCTGAAAATGGCCACCGAAGGTGACATTTAATGACAAATTATTACATGACATACATTTGATCACAAGTTAATTTACATAATCTAGATTACAAAATGTACATCAATACACACTGTTTTGCTAATTATCTAATTATGACCTTTAGCCATAGTGGGGTTGTAAAAATCCGCC
>NW_018404479.1:753423-780813 GCF_002113885.1 Mizuhopecten yessoensis
ACATTTTATCACAAGTTAATTTACATAATCTAGATTACAAAATGTACATCAATACACACTGTTTTGCTAATTATCTAATTATGACCTTTAGCCATAGTGGGGTTGTAAAAAGCCGCCACAAAGGTGTGTATATCTCATCCAGAGGTGGTCATATCAAAAATGAAGTCACGCGGCTAGCTATTTTATTGGTGTCAGGTAAAAAAAAACCTGACCAATCACTAGTGTGATACTTGTCTTTGAATATTACAAAAAAGCCACGCCCGACTTCAAAGCCTGTCATTTTTTACCGTTTAACGACCGCGAGATTCTTCTTATGTACATCAAAGGACCAAACTAGTCTTCTCCTCTCATCCACAAGGTGTTGCTCACTGTGCCTTCAATTTTGCAATGACATATTCCAGGGGTGTAGAAGGCGAAATTGAGCGTAGCCCCTGGCTATCGAGGATGGTATTTATTATGTCGACATACATTGATTTTAATATATTGCAAATCACTTTTTTTAGAACGCAATTTTTGATATGCATTTAATTTAGTCATAGGTAAAACAGATATATCTTAACAATATCGTATAAGATGACTTCAATGCTATCCAATGAGCAAGCATTCTTTGAAACGCTAACGCAAAAATAATTTTAAGATGAAACATCACAAAGCAAAAGCAGCTATTCCAGAATGAAAAAATATAAGTTTCCTGCCGTATATTTTAACAAATACATTCTGGTCAAAATCTATATTGTAAGCATGCTGTTGTTTGGTACGAAATGCATGCGCGCTTTAACTGACAATATTGAAGAACATGTATATTAGGGGGAATGATTTTTGTCGAGTCGGGTATAAAAGCTAAAATAACATAAATCCTCATTAGTAGACACGCTAACACAAAGAACTACTTTATAACAGATACAGCAGTAGTTGCAATAATAACATACCGCATTATAGATGTGTAGTAGAGGTGGTTCTGTTGTGAATGATAGACAACTCCTCTTGGTTTTGTTCACTGTCAGTTGTATTCACTCATTGTAAAACCAAAAGAACCCTGCAACAAGTACAAAGTACAAGCTACAGACCAATAGACATACATAATCATATTCAATAGTACAAATACAAGGGAAATAACTCTTACACGATTACATAACTTTTACCCTTGCACATCTAGTATCAACGATAAGACAATACACATTACAATTACAACTTTTATGAAATACAATCAAACTGAAGATTTGACTCAACACAAAGTTACTGGACAATCTACTAAATTCACAGTTAGCAATCTAGCGACATACACCTTCTCACATTAATAATATATATATATACTTTTACATAAAAAACATTATAGCATACCTGAGTGTGGCACAAAGCCTTGGCTACAATCTATTTGTACAATTACGACGCCTTCTTTGATCATATGCGGTACGGATTATTGTAATTTAAATAAAAGACATCTAAATAAATTTATCGAAACTTAGTCAAATGAGCACAACGTAATAACGCCTCTTACAAAAAAACAATTACATGACCTCCATTATTACGTTTTAATATAAAAAAATACATTAATCATATCTGATTTCTTATTAAAGAAATAACAAATCATCTATACTTAGATTTGATCCAAATATAATTATCACTCAAATAAAACACATAATACATATACGTTTGGTATTAGACAAAGACAAAGCAACACTTACATTACATCTCTAGGTCCGTCACCTACGAGTCCTCAAAAGGTACTAGCGTTATTTATTTGCCCACAAAGAAACACGCGCCAAAACTGACCACCCAGAACGAACCAGTGAAAACACACACAACCTGACGCTGCCCTGCAGGTAGGGCGTAAGAATTGTACCTGCTGCCCCCAATTGCATGATCGTAAGAGGCGACTAAATTTGGGACCTTATCTCTTCTCTCCTTTCTAAATAACTTTCTTCTTCCTAATGTCTCCCTTGACAATGCCTCACTTTTGGCCATTTGTTGAGCGTTCGCCCCTGTGAGGAAGGCTTTGGGTTCTGTCCCCTGGCCGAGACATACCAAAGTCTTTAAAAATGGTAGTTTCTACTCCTGCTTAACGCTCAGCAAATTAGGAGTGGGACGACTGGTTCGCCCGTTGTCAGTATAATGTGACCGGGTGGGGCGTCCTGCTGGGTGTCTTCGGCAGTATGTTTCAGTGAGGTAGCACTATAAAGTCGGCATCAGTTCCGCGCTATCACAAGGAGACAAACACGAACATATCGCAGCCTCCCAAAATACACACACATACACTACACGCATGCATCTTGCACACAGGGGAGGCCGTCCTTAAATGACCTTAGCTGTTAATAGGACGTTAAACAAAATCAAACAAACAAACAAACAAACACAACCTGACGTAACACTACTGACCAATGAACAAATGTATGGTATACCAATGTATCAACATACGTAACGAGCAGAACACCACAATACACCTTTAGACATAACATCACAGCATAGAATACAACACGCGGACGCGGTAGTTACATTACACAGAGTATTAAATATATACACGGACAGACGACGCGCTACGGACGGACTTAGAAAACAAACATACATAAAAGCAAATACATTAATCTATCCCTGTTACAGATGTAACAGTTATAGATACATGACTTCCATATGATTAAAGACATACAATACATAAGTCGCAACCAATGCACATACATTGCTTTAATGGATAACCATCTACAGAAATAAGAGTTGTTTTAATCCACCTCATTATATTTTCTTTGATTGGAGTTTAACGTCCTCGCAACAGCCAATGTCATTTCAGGAAGGTGTCAAGGGCGACAACACCGGAAATAGGAAGTAGAAAGAAAAAAAAGGAACAAGACAGAAACGAAAGAAATGCAATGGGGACAGATCAATTTTGGTCTCAGTACAGATATAACAGTTATTGTTATAATAAATTACAATATACATTTTTGTATAAATCAATCAATGTTTCTCTTTCAAAGTCTTGATAACTGTCGCTAATATCAGAGATTATTCATTCTCTATTCGTATTGCAATTATACAAAATAATAACTACTTTGATGTTTTCGATGATTTTATGCGAATCCATTTACGCTAATTTGCATAATTTTTAAAAATAAATCATATTGAACCAATTTGATCCCTTCGTAATTGTATAATTAAAGATATGCTAATCATATTGATGGATGTGTAAACGTTTTAGGGAGAAAACACCTCGCAAGCATCACGACTGTGATAGTGTTGCACTAACAAGTTTAAACCCCATTTAATGGCTTCCCTTGTGATTATCATACTGCGTATTTGTAATTGTTTGGTTGCACGAGATGTTTGCACAATTAACGACCCTCCTGCCGATAACCGCGTGTAGACATTAATTACCCACTATAATAGCGGAACAATTGATATTCGGCATTACCGTATTGATTTTGATTAAATGTGTATGATTCATTCCAGGGTTGCTGAATAAAAACGGAAATATGGCGGTTATATAATTCTAGATTATGCACGTTTTCCGACGTGGAGAAATAATGACGTCTGTTACACAACCTTAAACAAGTTCTCCATTGTAATAAATCTAATTGCACGAGCGAATTCAATAAACTGTTAACTTACATTGCCGGATTAAACTGTTCCAACAAAGATATGGGGATGAACACAATTAAAATTAAAAAAATATTCATACCGACGGATTTTTTTTTGTTCATACTTGTTAAAATAAAACAATAAACTGGATCATTCTGACTACTTTTGGAAAAGAAATATGTTATAACACAAACATAACACAAGCGGCAGTGTTAGGAATGACGTCGCAATAGAGCCAACCATCCCCTAATTCCATATCTATTCAATACCGCGAGTGTCCTCCGCAGACCGAGATTACTGTCTGTACCCATGTTTGATATAGCGCCGTATCTAGCTAGAATAAGCCACCCAAAAGCGCTTTTACAGTACAAAGATGTACAATCAATATAATGATCATATACAGTTGTGGGATCGCACAACGTTACACGACGTGTGCAAGTTGTGTGAACGATGTGTGCAAGATGTGCGAACGATAAAAAGATGGACGATCATTGCTTGCGCACATTTGTGTGCACGATGGACGAACGTTGTGCGATTACAATTATGGTTGTTGTAAATTGAGAAATGCCTTAACAATAAATACGGTTTCGTGTTTAAACATATAAGCTTGAGTTTTACGTATGTTTCTATATTCTACCTACATATATAAGCTTATTTGTATGTCTATACTTTCTTGAAATTAGAAATTGTTTTTTCGGTATTTTTTAAACGACCTTAATCGACACATGTGCAATTACAACACAGTCCCGTATACCGGTAAATATAGCCACTTTGTACATGTACCTTGACCGTAGTGTTCCCCCGCCCGCCCGGGGCGCTTACGTATTTCGTCGGGTAGGGCCAAGGGTGTGAAAACACAGGTGAATAGAAGGTATAGGCAAACCGAATGCAAGTAACAAATACTAAAGGTCCAGTTGTGCATACGATATCGCATATCAGCTCTATGTGTCAGGTACAGGCCAGGTAAAACTCCGGTCACTCATCAAATTGTTATTTACCTGTTCTGTTACATTGGAGCAAAACCCATTCATGCTGTGTTACACGCATTGTAAAACTGCACATAATCGTCATAACTGTGATGAGAAATTACAGTAATTCATAAAGTTTTCATTATTGCATACGAGCTTTCCGTATTTTTTTCATTCCGTAATATTGATCGACAAATTGTACCCAATCACACAGTTGTGACGCATTTTTTTTGTCTAAATGTATGAAGATATTGTAATGTTAGGAGAATCGAGGAAACAACATTTGTACTGTATCACTCAGGGACGTTGGGAACTATTCCTGAAATGTGCTGAAAGGAGAAAACATACAGTCATGCAACCAACTTATGCATGGTATTTCATTGAATAACCTCGGTGGTCAATAAAACGTTAAAACCTACAAAACGAAAACAAACCAAGATCGATTATCTAAGTTTGCGGTAAGCATTACTCGATAGAAGGATTACGATTAGTAAAAACGTCGTTAACTAAGCTTGTCTACAGTCATTTTTGTGTCGCCTGCGAAAAGCTGGTGACACATAGTTATTGCTATGTCGGCGGCGTCGTCCGCACAGAGGTTTTCGTGCGATAACCTGAGTTTCCTGGGGCCGATCAAACTCAACTTGTATGCAGTGCTTCCTTACCAAAAGTGATTGCTTGGGATTATTTTTCAGGTCCGAAGGTCAAAGTTAACTGTTACTATAAATAGAAAATCTGTTTTCGTGCGATAACTTGAGTTTCCTTGGGCCTATCAAACTCAAACTTGATGCAGTGCTTCCCCTACCAAAAGTGCTTGCTTGGGATTGCTTTTCAGGTCCAAAGGTCAAGGTCACTGTTACTATAAAAAGAAAATATGTTTTCGTGCGATAACCTGAGTTTCCTTGGGCCTATCAAACTCAAACTTCATGCAGTGCTAAGCATACTTGCATTTTCAAGATTTTTTATGGAAACCAGTGAGGCGATGCTGGTCTTGCTTGTTCTGTTGAGTTTTCAACTTGCTGCATGTGGCATATCTGTTAACGTGATAACTCAAGCCAAACACTTTTCTTACTAAAAGTGCTGAGCAGGCGACACATTCACTCCCGTGGAATTCTGGTTAAAAGTACACGTACAATGTACAAGGTTATGATTTAATGTATATTGTATTATATAGAGCTTTGGGCAACATTAAACCAGCTTACATGAACATTGATAAAACTCTCAGACAAGTGTCTTTACTTTCTTTAACAAGTTTATTCATAATGTTGCTGGATCAATGGTTGCATGCACGCTCGCGGGTGTTCCTTAATCTCTCCATTAGTATATAAATCATGATGGCCCACTCGTCTTCTCAAGTGTTGGCGTAACCCGATCAAATGAAAACTTCACTTCTTTAATTTCATACTTCGGGGTTTGTAAAACATCATTTCTATGTAAAGCCGATAATGGCATACAGTATATAACGCTTATGATTCCAGAGGTCTGCGGGCTGTCGGAGTGAAAATCTTGTTACAGCGCTCGCCGATCATGCAATAAAATATTGTCTTAAAGTTTAACTGAAAGATTAAGGTGGTGGCATGGTAAATACATGTTGATAATTGTGATCCACTCAACTGGATATTTTTCCCGGAGCTTTTGAAACCTAAACAAATATACAATAAACTTCGTTTTGAATGTAATCAGTGTAAGATGAAACAGAAAAGCTTACACCATAGCGTTAACGCTCAGGAACAAACTCAGCAGTAAAATCAGATACGATATTTTATCAGGGTTTACAGAGACAAATTATGGCTTAACATTGATATATGATAAGTGGCATGATGTCTAAAGTTATCTTTCCTAACCGTACTTTTCAATCTTTGCGATAGGAATCTTTAGCTAATGAGTTAACTGGTAAACATGAAGCTTCCATCAAGTAAAAAAAATCTAGTTTTAGCAATAACATTATTTCGTTCCTTTTTATCATATACTTTTAAGGGAAACGAATAAGCATTGATGATTAAAGAAGGCTGTTATGCTACCACTCTGTAATTGAAACATAATAAACGTATCATTAAAGGTGACACTTTTTTTTTTATCTAAATACATCATGTGCAGTGTACTAATGGTGTCCGTATTTCCTAGAAAGCCGAAACAGAGGTATGATGCCGACGTTTTGGCTTGGTTTGCAAGTAGCACATGTGATACTTTTTTTTACCAAAATAGACAATTTCAATCTTACGCGAGTTTTTTTATATTTCAGTCTTAAACATGATTCGATTTGAGAACCACGATGTCGATGGTGACAATGAAACTATAAGAGACGCTTTTTATCGCAATTAAAGCATCGACCTTGGCATCGCACAATGTTTGTTTGTTTGTGGTCGATGTCCTAGCAACAGTTGAGGTCATTTGAAGACGGGTTCCCGAGAGAGACATCGCAGTAAACGGAGGAAAGAAAATACAAAGAACTCATGCGTTAAAATGGAAGCAGCAGTCTATTTGAGTTTATTCAATATCCCCTTAGCAGAAGACAGAGGAAAATCTTAAATGCTAACAGATTATGCACTGAGATTATTATGGTGCCCATATACATGTAGCTTGACCGAAGTCTGTATCTCAAAACCCTTAATTAATTTTTTAATCAACATTGCTTTTGAATGGTGCTTGAGGATGCTCCAATCAGTTTAATAGCGGTTAATTATTATTCCACATACATCACACATGACACGTGAATTGCCTAGTGCCATGCGTCACCCCACTGGGAGCGACAATTGACTCATTGAATGAGCCGATGACACATACATTGCTCTATGAAATCAATTACATTAGTCGTAACCCTGGCAGAAAAAAAAAGAAATCTTTTAATTTTCAGAATCCCCGTGTCCTGATCAAAGGCAGGAACTGATAGATATGCAAGATTTATTGTTATAGTATTACACATTACATCATTTAATGGTTTACAATGTACTTAAATTATTTTTATATGATCTATCATGCAATCAGGCGGTTGTATTATCGCCTGTTTCGATGACAAAGGTGTGAAATGACGGCATTGAAGAACACTTTTCTGTTGATCATAATCAATAACAATAGCGTTAAGGTTTCAATTTTGTTTATTTCTTCAATTTCTTATTTCGAATTGTCGAAACGTATGCCTTTATCCGTTTCATGGAGATTATTAATATTCAAATAATGGTATAACTAATCATGCTTAGTGTAACTATTGTAAGCAAATATCAGTTTTTATCACATTATTTATTTAGCGTTTGAACCCATGCCATATGACGTCACAACAGAGACAACAATTCTGGAGACATTTTGTGGAAATTCGAATTTCAACAATGATCTTACAAACTGTGTTTTCCGCGGTATCCAAAAATTTCGGAGATGTAATTAAAAGGTTTGAAAATCGTTTTCATTTCAAATAAAAAGAAGAATCCGGTAAGATCACATATGTTGATGTTTTATAAACTGTTGTCTATAGCATATTGTTTTATTGGAAATGTTGATTTTGCTTCATTGGCAGTTTGAGAAAATACGCTAGATGTTGAACTGCTGGTAGTATCTGCTTTACAATGATCTATTTAAATACTGCCTATTTAAAAGCTGAATCTAATCATAACATGACTTTAAATGCTGAACCAAGGTCGAAAAACATATTTCATGAGGTGCAAGAAAACCCAATTTTATGAATCGCAAGACCGTTGCATGCTCCGTTAATGAGAAGGCATTAATATCGCTAATACTTAACACCTCGAAATTGTATATGGAAAAGTTAAACGAACGCCATGTTTGTAGGGTGTTTATTGGTAATCTCATGACATTTTAATGTGTAGTAATGACCCAAATTAGAAGAGAGTCGCCTTAGACACAATGTGATATTTCAAGGGGTGACTTTTCTTGTCAAATATTCACAGAAAAAATGAGGAAAGTTCAAGGTTGAACCGAGCACGTCATATATACTACAGTAAGCTAGTTTGTCCATGACATTGTCAGTGCATAATTTAAACCAGTTCAGCACCGTGTTACGAATATTGGAACGACATCTGCGGTGATTTTGTTTAGTTGAACATTTGCAGGAGCATCTAAACGACATGTCTACACAATGAATGTTTTAGCAAATGTAGTTATGGTCCTATAACATCTACTGCTGTTGATGACAATAGGACGTTATGTAAGTTTGTCATCAATAGAAACGTGTGTTACATGACCATAACAAATATTTTCTGAAATATTCAGATTCATATTTTGATAGAGTAGTTATGCTTATTTAATTATTTCGAAGAGTTCTTCGAATAGCAAATTAAGTTTTGACAATAATGAAATTGATAACTTTACAATAGCAAATTTTGTTACAGTCTCAAAACAACATTTGTCTTCTCACTGCATTGCAATAGAAAGATGCAGAGCAAATTTAATTATACAAATAAGAAATAGCAGACAATATAAAAACATAATCTGTATTCGTATAGCTCTCCAGTCGTGGAGACTCGCAAGTTCGAATAGTGACACCAGATTGATTAAATCAGTAACCAATTGTTCTACTTACTTTTAGTCATAATCAGACAATTGTCAATGGAATACCAAATGAACCCTTCCAGGTTAAAAGAAGATTCGGAAACACTTTCTATTGTTTCTAATTTTTTTCGTATTGGTGAGGTGTTTTTCTGTTCACGTACAATTGTAGAAGCCCAATATATATCAGTCCAGGATAGCACAGTGTGTATCCCAAACACGACACGTCCAATCAGACCCAGGTTAACATGCGATGTACCCGATTGGCTTTGTTGCAATAAATATTTGAACACGTTTTTAATTGGAAGAAACAAGTCATGTAAAAGGCCATGTGAGGAGTGCCGTTCATTTATTTAACGCTATTAGGCATTGAACTTATGACCCTATCTAATATTTAAACTTGACCTAATATTTTTTTGTAATTTAAAATAATTGGCGAGTTGAGTTATAACCTGGATCATCAACAATCTTTTCCATCAAGAAAAAATATTTTCATTTACGACCAAAAACGAAAACTTTCGCAGCATAGATCATTTATAATAATCATTGCATTGACAACAGTATCAGAGTTACTGTGACCTAGGCCAGAGGGCTTGGGTCAGAATACGTCTTTGCACGCTTCACGCGATGAGAATGAATGAGCAGAATATAGCGCCCGTACAAGGGGTACATAGCTACTTATCTATGTACAATTAAGTCCAGCCATCCCCAATAGAAGTGTTGGTATTTGTTAGCACCGCCACAAACATCTAACAAGTTAGCTAATTAATCGTGTTATGTTCTACAGCGTGATGGCAAGCAGAGGAGCGTGGTCTTAACCTAGTCATCAACGGGCACCATGCAATGGAGAAGAGAAATGGTGAACGATCACGAACAAGTTGTATTAAGTGCGTGAATTAATCATGTGTTGGTCACTTAGTACTTTTCCACTCGACACTCGACCCATACACGAAGCCACCTGGTTAGTGTTTGAAAGATGCATCTTCTAAATGATCAAAACAAATGTGTTTCTTTGCTGTCTATGTGAAATTTCCTGTTATGGGGATTAGTAAATTGTCCATCACACGGGACTGCAATGTATTCAACGTCTTTATGATTTAACGGGAGTTCGTCGTACAATGAACAGAACGGCAACGCTTCATATCAATTACAGACACGTTAGCTACCCACACGTAAATTATTCTTTTGCGTCTTCACTATATGACCGCAAAATAATTGTCTGCTTAGGGAAATTTGTGAGACATGTAAGTCATCAAACTTCAAACTGAAGTATTTTTAAAACTACCGCGGTATGGTTTCCCTGCGCTAGACGTTGTCACGCAAAAATAGGGAGGACATGAAATGTCTTTTGTAATATTATGTAAAAAAAGATTCCTGCAACAGTTATAGATTTTTTGTTCAGCAATGATAGAACATTCGAAGGCCTAACACCAAGATGATTGAAAGAACACATATGACAGGGCAAAAGCTTCATCAAATGTCTTTGATGCGGGGTCGAGTGACGACGGAAGTTTAGGCTGTGTCCGTCATGACTAGCTGTCACATAATCCAGTAACAAAATAATTTGTGAATATACCAGAAAACTACAAAATATATAGAGAACAAAATCGATTATTGGACAACAAATATAGTATTAACCTGTAAATCCCTCCATTCCAAGGACTGGATCTTCGTCGCCTCTTTCCATGATTGTTGGATTTTATTCTACATGTTTTTACCAAGACAATGATGTCATGGCGCTACTCGACTGATGAATATTTTGAATGAACTTTTTTCTAATTGAAGGAGTTGAATCAACACGATCAAGCATATCATTAATGATTGTCCAAAACCTTTGCACTATCATGCCTACATGTGCTGAACATTGTACGAATTCAATTAAGTTTTTATACTCTCCCTACGGTATACATTCTAACTTCGTCAAGCCCAGTGCAGAGATAATGTAGTTACTGTACAAAGAGTACTTGTAACAGAGTTGATTGCCAGAACTAACAAAATTAAATACATTTCCGAATGCTGGAGTATATGGGTTCGATTGGTATGACAGTTTTCATTATTTATATTCAGTTTTATCGTTTTCTTCTTCAAACGGTTTTTACAGCTATGGGGTCATTTTATTAAGGTAATGAATATCAGTTAATTGTAAGTTGTAAAAAAATACATGCAACATGGATATTTTGACCTAAATACAAATGTACCAATTCCGATCAAACAACCTTTACGACCTTTGACCTCTTATATAATGTATGACCTCCCACAGTTTCACCTGAGTTGTCTAGTCTGCCTCACCTAAACCTATAAACCATGATTGATTAGTCTGTTTTGTTTCCTATCCGTAAACCCATACCCCTTATCTAGTATTAATTCTAGGACTCAGTAATACACGAACATAGGTAGGCCTTGACATCACCTCGGTTATAGGATACGTCTATAGCATTTAACGGGAGTTCGTCGTACAATGAACAGAACGTCAACGCTTCGTGTCAATCACAAACACGTTAGTTACACGTAAATGGTTTTTTGAGTCTTAACGATATGACCGTAAATAACACTGTTTTGTCTACTTAGAGAAATTTGTGTGGCGTGTAAGTCATCAAACTTCAAACTTAAGTATTTTCAAAACTACAGCTGTATACATCTGTCAGTAGGGTTTCCCTGCGTCAGACGTTGCCACGCAAAAATAAGGGAGAACAGGAAATGTCCATTGTCATATTATGTCAGAAAAAATCCTGCAACGGATATAGGTTTTGTTCAGCAATGATAGAGCATTCCAAGGCCTAACACCAAGATGATTGAAAAAACATATGACAGGGCAAAAGCTTCATCAAATGTCTTTGATGCGAGGTCGAGTGACGACGGAAGTTTAGGATGTGTCCGTCATGACTAGCTGTTACATGATCCAGTAACAATATAATTTGTGAATATACCAGAAAACTACAAAGTATATAGGGAAAAAATCGGTTATGGGACAACAAATATAATACTTACCTGAACATTTTTCCGTTCCGGGAACAAAAACTGGATCTTCGTCGCCCCTTTCCTTGTTTGTTGGATTTTATTATACATGTTTTTACCAAGACAATGCTGTGATAGCGCTACTCGACCGATATATAAGCATTTATATACAATTTAATTTATATCATGAAATAACATTTTTTCTAATTTACGGAGTTGAATCAACACCATCAAGCATATCATTAATGATTGTCCAAAACATTTGCAGTATCGTGCTACATGTACTGAACATAGTACGAATTCAATTATTGTTTTATACTCGCCCTACGGTATACATTCTAACTTCGTCAAGCCCAATGCAGAAATACTCTAATAGCTGTACTACATTGTGAGAGTAATTGTAACCGAGTTGATCGCCAGAACTAATAAAATAAAATACCTACCCAAATGCTGGAGTATATTTTTTCGATTCATTCTGTTTTATCGTGTTCTTCTTCAAAGGGTATTTACAGCCATAGGGTCATTATATCAAGGTAATGGATATCCATTAATTGGAATTTGTAGGAAATACATGCAACATCGATATTTTGACCTGAATACAAATGTAACAATTCCGATCACACAACCTTTACGACCTTAGACCTCTTATATAATGTATGACCTCCCACTGTTTCACCTGAGCGGTCAGGTTTGCCTCATTTAAACCTATAAACCACGACTGATTAGTCTGTATTGTTTCTTATCCGTAAACCCATACCCCTCATCTAGTATTAATTCTAGGACTCAGTAATACACGAACATAGGTAGGTCTTGACATGGCCTCGGTTATAGGATACTGAAGTCCGGAATATAAGTCTATCGCTGTAGCCCCCGCCAATCACGAAATGTGTTACCTTTACTTCAGGAAATGACATAGTTAATCGATGCATGATCAGTCCTAATTATTACCTTCTATAAATTAGTAATAAGTCGGAGAGATCGTGCTAAAGATGTCAAGCATTAAGGATACCAAAAAGCATTAACGAAGTAACGGGATAGGCTGTTTTCGTGGAAAAGAGAAACTTATCATGGCATACGATGTTTTGAAACAAGCAAGCCTTCAGAGTAAACACAGATGTTATTCTGAATGCATCTGTATACCACTTTTCATTTTCCCTCATATATATTTCATAAGAGTGAAATAACACAAGCATAAAGCTGTAGCTAGGAGTAGAATAGGGAAACAACAATATTTACAGACGATGTACCGTTTAAGAAATATTTTCAAAACCAATTGCCGATATCTATATGACAATAGTGCAAATAAAAACAACATAAATAACTAGGGAAATGTAAATTATAGCAGGGTGAAATGTTGGCGTATCTTGCGTTAAGTAAATTGGCGCGAAGATATCAACACGTAAACATATATAAATAAAGGTTTAGATTATCGTACAATGCATATGCTACACATTACAAAAATAAACATAAATCGTCGAAACGATGAATAAAACCAAAGAGGACGATAGTGAGAAATATAAAGGAAAGAGGGCATTGAATAAGTTTAGCATGATTTATTTGAAGTGACGAATGAGGGAGAAACGGTTTTAATATCGGACACCAAAAATAGCACTTGCATGATTCTAACCTCTTCCCACTCACCAACAGTTCGTCGGATGGAACTATAAATGGTGGCCTGAGTGAGGAATGTCTAACCTTCCTACAGACCCGTCTGAATATTGTCGAAGCAGAGTAGACGTGAAAACGCCTATTCAAAGGTAAGGGTTAGGTTTATTTTGGCAGTTAGATTCAGACTCTCTTTATTAGACGTAAAGACGGTGCGATTTGTTACGACTTTATTTTGTTTCCCTCTTCTGGTTGCGCCGGGGCATGGTGTTGCTAGACGACGATTGTTTTCAGGCCAAAAAGAGTTAGGATAAGGCAATAGGAGGCCTAGATATCGTCCTTAAAAATCATAATTAAAAACAAGTAATTGTAGATAAGACGGCTCCTACTCTCTCCCTTTTATCATCCCTTTTAAGCCCTTCATAGCATACTTTATTCTTTTTTTTTCTCATTTCCTATCTTTTGTTTGTCTGCTTGAAAACCGAACTTCTCGGTAGTGAAGCGAATGTAAGACCACTCAAAAAAAGCATATGTAAATTCAAAAGATCTAAATATCTATATTTAAGATCGATTGACAAAACGAAAAATTGCACACGGCGTTCAGTTTAAAGAGTCACACCTCTCCACGCAACCATTTTCAATCACTTAATACTATTGTAGGTTTGGTTACAGCACTTATCCGTCGGCAATGCAGAGAGAGATTTGGTGAAACAGAACGGTTTAGTATTGGAAATTGCAATGAATGGCTAAAAGGTGATGCAGCAGGCAAATCATTTGACCTCAATTGATTGTAATGACAACCCGCCTTCTTTAAACATTCCGCGATAACGAATTGTTTCAATTTATTAGAACTTTGGGATTGTAAAACCAACGACCGGTATTGTTAAGTGCGAAATTTAATTCCAGATTATAATAAAAGTGTCATGATTCTATCGAACAATACACATAATTTGAAATGGATATGCATTTAATTATTTCAACGAATTATCGACTTCCCCACGTCATAGTGTGTCATCGTCGGAGAGGGCACAGTGCTAACTAAGGGGTAAAGGTCAGTGTGAATAAATATTGATAATATAATTTCCAGTAAAATTATTGCACACTTCCGCACCTGCACTATGTTTTGTTCTGATGATATAATTCACGTTGTTAGTGTCATTATTTAACAGGTCCATAGGTAATAGATATTGCAAACACTACCGGTCAACCGCCAAACCTTCAGAGCGTGGCTGCCGTTGAACCCCAGTGAGCTGGTAGACGCAGGTTCGATTCAAGACGTCGAGGCAATCGGTGTTGGACATCTAATATGGTCTTAACAAGTATGTTTATTAATTATATATTACTGTACAGCGCTAGGCAAATGTGCCAATTGCCTGAGCCTAATACGAAATTATGAGTTTTAGCGTAAAATGATATTCAAAACAATAAAAATAAAACATGGAAAAAGGACGAAGAGAATGATTGAATTTGGTATAGTTGTTACGTGTTGTAGTGTGGAAACCAATATTACACTATATTCTTGAACTATCAGGATTGGGATATGATTTTAATGAAAATTTCATCTTTTAAGTGACAAATTCTATTCTTGAAACATTAAATTAAAAAAAAAAGAAAGATGGGTTTTACATACTACACAACAAACAGCATAAAAATGCTAAACCTTGGTGTCATACTCACATTTCCGGTTTGGACCCTCATTCATGAATACATGCTGATCGAGTGTGAGTCAGACGAGATAGAAACCTGTAACATCTCTGTCATGACGACCTCGCATGGGTGCTTGGTGTTATTACTACGCAGGTGGGTGTAATAAATATTCTGTTTTATTACAATGTAATGACTAAACCACATTTTTATTTCTAGTATTACCATTACATGTTACAAGTAAAATGTCCAATAGATGACATGGCTCTAAGGTGAATTGTACTTCTAATGATGCCATACTAGACACAATAATCAATTAGGGAGAAAATATCCTTAAATGTAATAGCGAAATATTACAATGTACATCTATTTATTTTCGTGATATTCTATAATGTTGAAAGTCTATTTCAGTAAAAACAAACTGGAATTATTTATGGAACACATATCTCTTGTGTTTACAACGAGACTTCTTTATCATTTCATTTCAATTACTTCTTGTCTTTCGTAAGCAAAACATCCATTTATTCAAACCGTAAACATTTTGGAAAATGCATTCCAGAAGTTTTACAAACATCAGTTATAACAAACTGTACGGAACCAGATTTCCGCCTTTTGAGAAGATACTTCGTTATGCCTAGTCATAGTTAGTACAAAGATGCAGAAGGCTGCAATTATCTATTGCCCGACCTGGATTTGTTTGTTTGTTTGTTTGATTTTGTTTAACGTCCTATTAACAGCTAAGGTAATTTAAGGACGGCCTCCCCTGTGTGCAAGATGCATGCGTGTAGTATATGTGTGTGTATTTTGGGAGGCTGCGATATGTTCGTGTTTGTCTCCTTGTGAAGGAACAGGTTTTGGATCAGGGCCCTACAAACCGACCACCCTCGAGTTATGAACGAACGATAACCGTTTTTCCTTCCCAACGGCTATCTGACAAACCAATTTATTTGTATTGGTTGTTGACTCACTCGCTCGTTGTTTTACGTCAGTGCACGAGAATGACATACACCATCATAATCGACAAATTAAGTGTACCAATTCTTACCCGTTCTTAATGTGCGTTACAATTTCACAATTTTGCCGCTTTATTTCTCCAATGACCAATCTTAGGTTGGCAATACAGCATTAAAAACCCACAAGCTTTTCACAGCGCATCGATATACACCAGCGGTATTATACACCTTAAATCTCCAATATCAACATAATGAAAATTTAAAAGCAAATTTCTGCGTTACCAACAGTGCGTTACCTGAAATGACTCTTACTCCATGTAGCTCATCACCTGTAAGTGCACATATGCCATTCTTATTTATTGAAGCACCAATACCAACCTCAATGCACTGCATGTCACGAACCATTTACAGTAAAACACTTGTTGTTCGATTGCATTGACCTTCAGCCAAAACAAGAAAAAAAAAAATAACAGCTTAGCAAATCTCAAATCTCTTTTCGAAACAGCAAGTTTCGTTGCATTTCTTCCCATTCTTAAAATTGTTGATATGTTCAAAAAGGTATAACTAACAATAGCTACTTTTGCTTTTCATGTTGGAGTTTGTCTTTACCTTTTTGCTTGTTTGAATTCATTTCCGTTAGCATGTTTTTCTACCTTTTACTGGTCCTTATGTCCTCGTCTGTGTTGATTGGCCGTAAACAAGCATGAATTAAAGCTAGCTTGTGTAGCACATTTACTTAACCTGCCGCTTGAACGCCACCTGTTAGGCAAGTCGTAAGTGAAATATAAGATGCACTCAATTGATCATCATTTGTCGAATTACCATTATAGAATCTTATCCTCCTTGGTAACCGATCGCGATATCCCTAGTAGATCTAAATCACTTAGTCGCAGATCGCACATCTGCTGATTATCGATAGTATACACACACAAAAAGGTAAGCACCCCCTGATTTATTGAATTATAGATGTTACCACACATTTCAATTTAAATGTAAATATTGATTTTAACAAGACCATTGTTCCATTAAAAAGATGTGATCATACAGGGTTGACCGGTAATTAAGATATTGAGGTATTATGCACGTGAACCCTGCCTCCCATGCAATTTCCAAATTCAGTATGCCCACGCTTCAAATTTGGGTATTTAAGTGCGGCGTTTTGAACAAAAAAATCATTCTCTGTGAACATGGTACGAAGGCGAATATCGGAGGCCCAAAGATGGCAAATTATCGGCATGCGATCAACAGGGATGTCCTTTAAAGCTATTGGACGTCAGATTCTGTAGTCAGCCGGCTTGTAATAAAACACATCCAAACCAACACCGTCAAAGACTTGCCATGATCCGGTAGACCACTCGTAACATCGCAGCGTGAAGATAGGGCACTGGAACGCCTAGTTAGACGAATGCCATTTGCAACTAGTCCTGTTCTAAAAAGACAGGTAATGACAGAGTAATTAGCATCTGTGTAGATACGAAAGGCTCTTACATCTATGTGTTCTTATGCCATCTATCAATTTACCTATTCACAAGTTTCTTGATACAGTCCAATGTCTGAGTGATTTGTATGACAACTATATTGAATTAGGTTATGTGATGGTAATGGGCGGTTTTAATGCTCACTTGTCAAAAAGTTATGGTGTGAAAAACCACAATGAAGCGAATGAGAGAGGACTTATTATGTACAAAATTATACAAGATCATCATTTGATATCTGCTTACTTCCAAAGCTGGTCACGTGGGCCAAATTACACATACAGTACGTATCTGGTGATGGTGATCACGTCTCTATGATCGACCATATACTTGTCGAAAAATCCAAAATCGACCTTGTAGATTCCTTTCATACATGTGATGACCATTTTCTAAATAAGTCTCACCATCGACTGATACAACTTACATTTCGAACGAATTGTCATAAACGTGATAATTCATTGCTAGATTTGGCTATTAACTGGAAAAAAGTAACGGAAGAACATATTAACACACAAACAACGATTAGATATGGTATTGGAACAAATACAAGTTCCGGCTAATATCTCCGAGATTTTAAAAATAATTAATGTTGCTGCAAATTTACCGTTTCCTTCAAAACGTTACAGACATTATTTAAAACCGTATTGGAACTATAATAATATGAAATCTCTACATACTAATATGCGGTCTTTATGGATCGATGAAGGTCGTACACGTGGTGAAGGTCACGAGACCTACACAAACTATAAAGTCGCGAAGAGATCAATTCGCAACGAATTTTAACTCTCTCGTGAACAGTACGAAAGGGAACAGTTTGAACAACTTGAAAAAATGACAGAACTCGACACCGGAACTTTTTATAAAGCTATACGTACAAAGAGGAATGTGAGTAAAAACTCTTTCTGTGAATTACTGGTTGATGGAAAGATTACTAGTGTTTCTGATATTTTGAGAGAAGCGTGGTATGAACATTTTCGTAATTTTCGTAAAAGTCCTCTCAATGAACCACACTTTGATTATGAGTTCAAGAAACGCATTGAATGCATGGTCGACCGTATGTACGTTAATAGTTTAAACAATAATAACGGTATTTATAACGACCCCATTACAGAGTTTTGGAAGTCAAACAGGCTATTATAGATATAAATAGTGGAAAAGCCGGTGGACATGATGGATAGTTCTAGAACATATAATATATGCTAGTTGTAATTTGATTAACTCAATTGTTGCATGTTTTAATGACATAATGGAAAGGGAGTCATACCCTGAACATTTTAAATTTGGAATAGTAATTACCCTATTATAAAGGTGGTAAGCGAGATCGAATAATTTCAGGGACATAACTCTTACACCGATCCCCCAAAAGTCACTGGAAAAGGTTTTATTCTCTAGAATCTTAAAACAGTGTAATGTCATACAGTTTCCCGATAAGCTTCAACAAGGTTTCAGGGTGCACTGTGGAAGTATCTCGGCAGCATTCACAGTAAAGGAATATATTTCATATTATAAAGAATGTGTTCGGTGCCTTTATTGGTAATCAAAAAGCATTCAATAGTGTGGGGATAAACGGTCTTACGTACAAATTATACAATTTGTGTTTCAATGGCAAGTTTTGGAGACTATTATTTGATTCATTTACTAATGTAACGTCATCCGTGCTTTTTGATGGTAAACGTAGTAATACGTACCCGATAGGTCAGGGGTAGGTCAAGGTCGAGTGTTATCCGCATGGTGTTTTCTGGTAATGATCGGTGATCTTGCTGTTGAGCTAGACAATCGGATTTTCGGGTTAAAAGTTAAAGATACACACATACCCTGTGTATTGTTTGCAGATTATACGTTACTTTTATCCGCGTCGCTTTCTCTTCTTCAAAAACAACTGAACATTGTATATTCTTACTTGCTCTGCTATGTGGCGCTTTAAGTATAACTCTGTTAAAAGTTCTTTTATGATATTCGATCGCTCACGTCGATCGAAATCAGAGCAACGAAGCACAATATATTGTTCTCTTGGAGAAGTGGCTATTCAACGTACTACACAGAAAACTTATGCTGTGATATTCTTTACATGCAACCTAGTCAGACAGTGGTATTACCTAGTCCTGTATGAAAGGAGGGAAAAGTTTAAACTCTCTTATTGGTATAGGCATTCATGCTAATGGACTTAGTCCTGTAACTAGTTTTAATATAGTAAAATCTGTTGTTTTTCCATGTATGCTACATGTATATGGAAGCGAATTTTTGAACGCTTATACCAATAAATCTGTTGAAGAATTAGAACTCACTCATAGATATGTCCGTAGGCGTTGTATTGGACTACCGAAAACGTCATCAACTGTTGTAACTTCACAATGTTTAGGAGTTGTTAACATCTGGAATAAGGTAGAAATAAAAAAACTGCTGTTTTTGAATAAGTTGTGCTTAGGAAGGGAAAGCTTGTATAGAAGTCCTTGTTTATTATTAGAACATGTTAATTCATGATTGGCGGATTGTCCGATGCACAAAAAGAATTTATTCCTGGTGTGTTCAGCATCATGAATAAGTTTAAAATAGAATAATTTTTAATTGACTTTTTAACCAACTCATTTGTACCGCCAAAATTATACTGGAAACGTTTTATTAAAAGATTTACTACATATTTGCATCATATACAGTAGAGATACACTATCTACAAAAGCGGAATTGCTTCGTTATTCTGCCATACACAGGTATCGGGGAATCAACCCAATATTAGAACTGAGTACCAAGCAAAAATCGCATAAATGCATGTGTCAGTTAATAGAGCTAATGCAATATTCATTTATATTTGAACGCGATATTGTATTATGTAAACTTTGTGGTAAATCTACTACTTATATTGTTTTTCATTTTCTGCTTGAGTGTCCGAGATTGTTTAAAACGCGACTTTCGATAATGTATGAAATGAAAAGCGTGTGTATCTGCATATGCATGAAAAAATCTTTCCGTGAAAATGCATCGTCTTTTGTAATAGGGCCTGAGGAGTCATCAAAACAGAAGAAACCGAAAAGTATATCCTGAAAACAGGCGACAAAGCTATACATGTAAGCCCGGTCACCCTGTCACGAGTTGTGGCGAGGTATAAACTCGTTCACTTCTCCTGTTTACTCCACATCACTTGCTTATTAATGAGCCAAAATTGGAAGGTAACCGCAAAAACGTAGATGGCTTTGGTGCAGTAGAAATTGTGACAGCGTGACCGGGCCTTAAGTGAACGGTTATCGAGAGTTATACTAGTTATACACTGTACGTGTTTTTGACAGTGTTTTCTATATAAGTCATAATGTTAACCGTCAATAGTACAGCAAAAAAGTATTTATTTCAATAAATATCGATGTAGCAATATAACTCTCTGCCCTTTGAAGAACGATTCTTTCAAAATTCAATTTGTCGGCAAAATATGCCTCACATATCGAATAGACATGGTTCCAACGCAAAAATATCATCTTATAAGGCAGCAAAAAGGGCGACAACGATTTTCCAATTAAAGAACGAATTGGACCAGGTTTTGTGCGTCACAATATGTTTTTTTTGATACAACATTAACTCCTGTTTTAACACGTTATTTTACACTATGGAAGTGACTTTTTTTTTTTAAAGATTCATTTGTTTTACTATCAGTGCACGAAACAATTTTCAAAGCCATTTCATCTACAGCGACGTGTAAAAGTACATGACGCATGGAATTGCCACTAATTTTGAACAGACATAAAACGTTTGATCTGAAGTGTTATGCGCGGGAGCGTGGGGGCTATAATGACGTTGTAAGCCGTAATGTGGCATGTCGTGTGACATTAGATGGACCCGACATATGCCTGAACTGCGGTCCAGGAATGGCAGAACAATCAAAATGCCTTCATTAATTTTACTTGTAATCGATAGAAAAGGTCTTGGTTTTAGGCAGGACTTGGACCCATGAAGATTTGACTTATTCGACTATATCTTGAGACGCTAGGGATTTTTTTCTGGAAAAAGAAATCCGAAGATCGCATACATCTAAATATTTATTTATCATTTATTTGAATTTTTATGCAATTATTGTGTTTGATGTTCAGTTTAGTTAGAGTTACGTTATTCACCGTGTTCATTTCAATAGCAGTAGCCTGGTTCATTCGTAGCCTTTTTCTTTCCCTTGTTCCAAATCGAAAGACGATAAAATATACAATAAAATAGTCCATCCAGAATAATTAACCTGCGATTGTATTGCCGAGTTCAGTATTAAAGCTCGAGTTTTGAGACTACATGTATTTGGCCTGAATTTTGCATTGATAGAAAAAGTTGTTTTATTATTTCGAGATTTTTCAGAATATAGTGTATTTTATAATGAACGTGTATTGTGTTACAAGTGAGAAAATTGTAACTCCTATTATGTAGCACCGTTGCACAGTAAGCACTTTCCATACTTTCTATGGAGTTCGTTGCATTATAAGATTATAAGTATTGTTGTATTACAACCATTAAAACAGAGAACTTACTTACCCCTAAGTGCTGTGTGTATTTACATGATATTGTAATCAATTCATTTAGTGTAGTTATTCACTTACACACATGTTCTGATTCTGGTTTAATGATTGCTCCTTAAAAGCAAGATACAAATGGCGTCAGTAATTTCCAATCCAGTCTCAAGATGTCTGCGTCATTTCGCCACGCCTCGAAATAGACAGCAGACATTTACAACACCTTCAATCCACAAGGCTTTCTCAATGGGATATATTGTCACAAGCACACAATCGAAATTTGCAAAACTGTTCCTTTAGTCTACTGGCAATAACTCTAGAACAATAGTAGATTTGCAGATAAATATCGCCGTTTTGCAACCCAATAAATCTCTGTTTTATCTACATATTAGACACGGTATATAAGTCTGAATGGATTCGATTGGGACGATGGTGCCGTCGTTTATCTGGATGGATAGGTGTGGTAGGCTAGACCAATCAATAACGACAAACCAATTTCAGAAAGAATTAAACCAAACTGTTATCAAAGAGGTCCGTTTCGAATGTGAGAAATAATTTTCTTGGCGTGGGTTTGGGTTAGGCAGGCGATATAAATGATATTGCAAGTATTTTTATTAATCGGAAAAGAAATGCAAATATCCTCTGGAATACATACGTCTTGTATTAGTAATGGGTCACAATGCCCGACCAGACAACGGTGGATTACACCAATAAATAGCTACAGGACCCATCTCGGTAACCGATACATACTATTTTATATGGCGTTGGAATATTTAACCTCCCTTCATTGTGCTACATAAACAAGGAACACAACGTCCAGTATCCGTGAAACTTTTTTTTTTAAAATTCGTACAAACACTAAGGTATGGTTACTATTACATGTATAATATATACCACGCAGGTAGAGCGTATAATTACAGCTGTGTGACCGCACAACGCACCAAATAGTCCGTGCGCACACCGTGCATACATCGTTCACACACCGTCCACACATCGTCCACACATGGTCCACACAACTGGGCGATTTAGCAATCGTTCGCCCCGCTGTGCGCTTCTCTCCGCACAACTGTGCGATTAGGTACAATTTGTTGATCAATATTACGGAATGAAACAAAATACGGAAGGCTCGTATGCAATAACGTACACTGTATTTATTATTGTAATTTCTCATCACAATAATTAAGAGTATGTACAAATTCACAATGCATGTAACACAGTATTACAGTGAAAGTTATACTGTCAAGAATTAATGGATTTGGCTCTTAGCTAGGTAACAGAACAGATAAATAACAATTTGATGAGTGACCGGAGTTTTACCTGGCCTGTGACTGACGGGTAGAGGTGATATGTGATACCGTATACCGTTATGAAAACACAACTGGACGTTTAGTATTTGTTATTTGCATTCGTTTTAATCTAAAGCTCTCCTTAACCTGGTTTTCACACCTTGGCGAGTTACGTAAGTGCTCCGGACGGGGGAAAACTACGGTCCAGGTACAAAGTGGCTATGTTTACCTGTGTTGCCGAGACTGTGTTGTAAGTCTACATGTGTCGATTCTAAATTTAAGAAAGTATAGAAAGAAAGATAAGTTTGTAGATGAAGTTAGGATAGGGATACTAAAAAATCAAGTCTGTGTTTAAACACTAAACCGTATATATTGTTAAGCCATTCCTCAATTTACACCAACCCCGATTGTTATCGCACAACGTTCGTCGATCGTCCGCACAAATGTGCGCAAGCAATGATCGTCCAATTTGTTATCGTTTCTACTTCGTGCACACATCGTTCACACACCGTGCACACATCGTGCGCACACCGCACATCGTGTAACGTTGTGCGATCTCACAACTGTATAAAAAAAAAATGAGAATGCCTCTTAGTATGTAAAGGTCACGATGAGTCGCTATGTGGTCGCTATACAACGTTACGGTAACACAAATTATCCCTTGTACATATTCATAATTGTCCGGAGACTATTTCATAAGACGGCACATTAGATAAATATCAAATAGAGTCGCTGTTTTTTTATCATATCAGATCTAACTTTATTTAAACTCTAGGGCTTAATGACTGGATAACTATACCAAAGTGCCAACAAAGGAAAGAGGGTCATTTATTGAGACCCTCGTACAGCTGTAACACAAGCACAGTTCAGTAGTATGCAGCTGAACAAAAAAACAAAATAATTCGGACACATATTTTGTGTATCTACATTGTACGAATAGCTGTGTTAAACAAAGTCATACGAACAATAACATATGTACATGTATTAAAAATTTGAACAGTCAAAGATAAAATTAACAAAATCTACTCGATGTCACAAGACACAAACACGACCTCCAGAGAAAAAATAATCACCTTGAACAAAATAGCAGCGGAGACGTTGTTCCATTATGGTGAGTTTCATTTTTCTGAATAAAATTAACATGTTTTTATTCATAAATGGGTGTTTCCTCTTGAAAAGCATATTGCTTCTTGTTTGTGTTTCTTTCTTGCCAAGGCCCCCTCAGTTAAGGAAATTAAGCATGTAAACTGATTTAACGTTTTAATTAGATGGAATGTAAACTTGTTTGAGATCTATTTTTTTCCAAATAAAGCTCCCTCAACGCTCGATTTTTCCTGTTTTGAGGACGACCCAAAACAAACAAACAAATACATAACATATTTTGTAAGGCAATGACTACTCTTCTTAGGTTGTCGGTAATGATATTGAGCAGTCTGAAGCTTTCTACGGCAAAATAGTTCGTACGTGTTTCAAAATGCGTGTTGCGTGACAAATCAATTTTCTAGCAAATTGTTTGTTTTCGAAGAAGAAGGTAAGATTTAATATTATGATGGCGAGACAACTCATTTAAAAGACAGACGGCATCGTTTTCCATCTAAAGACAATCTTATTTACCGCTACTGTGGTTACATCGTAGCGTGTTTTCTTTATTTGTCTGTCGCTTCGCTTTGAGTCGATGTATACAATCTGCATATATATTTCAGTTCGACATCATGGTAATGTATTTCCATTAAGCTTAGGCTTGGTAGGATATGGTTAAGACATCAATTACCGGTAATTTTCCAAAGATATCCCTATACATGTTGATATGGGGGTAATACTAACATGTCACTGAGAGGATTCGCTAAATTACCATTTCATATACATTTCGATCTGCAATAGCCAATATCGTCAGCATTGCTTCACACTGCATACTGGATTAAGTTTTACAATGACGTACAGATATTCAAAACGCAACGGAATGCAGATGGTGTTTAGAGTTTTTATCATATAAGTTGTTGTATAATATTATATGAAAGGTTCTAGACCATGTTCAATTTTGCATGGATGCCGAACACCAAAATTAAAGTCAATACAAACTGAAACGTTTACGTAATTTGTCATGCGTTTCAAATGTTACACCTCTACTGTGGTAATTTTGCAGTGTTTCATATGTTGCAGGGTGTAAAAAAGGTAAAGGAGGAAACGAAACAAATTCCACACAATAGTGAGAACGGTTTCGGTGTTTTAATGACGAGCTGAATTGTGTTTGCAGTGGCTATGTGACTATGGAAAAGTGTTAACATTGAACCCTGTCCCAGTATAACATCGACTGTACCGGTCAATCTCCTTCCTTACATTGTAGCCCTCTTGGGTACTCTTACTGTGACGAATAGAGTCAATATACTCCAAGGACGGCGACACTGACACATGTTTATAGCATTAGCTCACCCTTGGGACTGTAGCCCTTTATCAAAAGTTATGTCATTTGCGATTTAATCATTGAAGTTCCGAAAACCTTTCGTTCGCTGATCCCTCTAGTGGACTCGAGAAGAGACAATTACGGGCTTGATATATATCTTGGCTTTGGAACAATAATTCACGGTGTAAGAACAATTCGAATGAATCATTATTCATGTTGTCCTTCGTGGTTTGTTCCCGATGATGGAAGACTAGTTACAGAAGAACGGACAAAGAACTATACTTCATGACACAATACGCGATTTTTTGTATAGAACTTAACTAATATATTCTGAGCAAATACGTGATGATATTTTTTTAAGTTTGATATTGTCAAAAAGTCATATATCTGCTTAACTGTCTTAAAACTCCGTTTAAGACCGACGAAATATGTACAATATTTCAAATCTTATCCAAAAGAGAATTATTTCAAGAAAAAAACCCAAAAAACTACGACATAAATACTGTTGTATAAATTGAATTCAAAAGTCAATAAAAATAGACTTCAATGTAGCAGATACCAACATACTGTTTGACAATTTTGATATAACAAATTATAACTAAAAATATGAAAACTAAACAGTAAAACAACCCTGACATGCTTCCTATGTCTTCAAAAACATTATTTAGTCCACGTGAGTGAGGCTTATATTGGTCTTTTATGAAAATATGTTTTTTGCATACATGTAACACAATATGTTTACCGATCATTTCGTAACTTTGTCCGACTACATTTCCACCACAGACTAACTATTCTAAACGTCATTCATATACATCACAACCTTTATAGTAAACATACGTACATGTACATTCTTTTGCAAAAAAATAGCTTTTATTTGTTATTTTATTTAATATAATTTTTTATTATGTAAAGCTGTTATGTTGCCATTGCCGTAAAACGTAAACGCTAAGCAAGGAATAACATCTACCATTTTGACTTTGGCCTGGAGACAGAACCCATTGCTTTCCTCACCTGGGCAAACGTTCAACATTAAAGCCAAACGTGAGATGTTGATTGTTTGTTTGTTTGTTTGATTTTGTTTAACGTCCTATTAACAGCTAAGGTCATTGAAGGACGGCCTCCCCTGTGTGCAAGATGCATGCGTGTAGTGTATGTGTGTGTATTTTGGGAGGCTGCGATATGTTCGTGTTTGTCTCCTTGTGATAGCGCGGAACTGATGCCGACTTTATAGTGCTACCTCACTGAGACATACTGCCGAAGACACCCAGCAGGACGCCCCACCCGGTCACATTATACTGACAACGGGCGAACCAGTCGTCCCACTCCTAATTTGCTGAGCGTTAAGCAGGAGTAGAAACTACCATTTTTAAAGACTTTGGTATGTCTCGGCCAGGGGACAGAACCCAAAGCCTTCCTCACAGGGGCGAACGCTCAACAAATGGCCAAAAGTGAGGCATTGTCAAGGGAGACATTAGGAAGAAGAAAGTTATTTAGAAAGGAGAGAAGAGATAAGGTCCCAAATTTAGTCGCCTCTTACGATCATGCAATTGGGGGCAGCAGGTACAAT
>NW_018404479.1:781347-792779 GCF_002113885.1 Mizuhopecten yessoensis
GCCCCACCCGGTCACATTATACTGACAACGGGCGAACCAGTCGTCCCACTCCTAATTTGCTGAGCGTTAAGCAGGAGTAGAAACTACCATTTTTAAAGACTTTGGTATGTCTCGGCCAGGGGACAGAACCCAAAGCCTTCCTCACAGGGGCGAACGCTCAACAAATGGCCAAAAGAGAGGCATTGTCAAGGGAGACATTAGGAAGAAGAAAGTTATTTAGAAAGGAGAGAAGAGATAAGGTCCCAAATTTAGTCGCCTCTTACGATCATGCAATTGGCAATTGAGATGTTGAACACCGCGTTAGTTTGAGATTACAAGTACAATGTAACAGATAGGCGATGCTTAGGTGTGAGGTAAAACATGTTACATGTACATTTTATAGCTCTAATAGGCCAGAAATTTCGAACAATCCATTCGGTGAAAATATGAAATTAAAAACTTAATGAACATATATCGTACACAATACGGATTACATTGTGATATTTACTGACAGCATAACAATATCAACCACTCGTTATCTCTTTTGAAAACGTCGTAGGGTTTTACGATCAATCCATTAGGAACATTAAAACCTCCCTAGCTTATGTTGTAGTCTTTGTATTACTGTTGATTTGTTATCATATAACTTGTTCCCTAACGGTCATAATCTGACAGACAGATACACCATATTTTTTCAGTTAACAACTTGATTTTAATAATGATTTTTTTTTTACATTCCTGCATAGTTTTTAATCCAAAAACCGTTTATTTTTTTATGTACTTATAGTAACATTAAATTCAAAATGTTATAACACATTTTTGTTATTGTTCAGCGCTGTTGACATGGATTAACATTCAAACCATGAATAGTCAGTGAGGTTTTCAAAAAGGAACAAATGAGGAAGGAAAGCTCAAACCACTTTTCAAATCTCATCACTTTGTGAATAACCTTTTGCAGACTCGTTTGTTTTCCATTAGCGCTGTAGAGATAGGCGAGCTAGAGAATGTCTGCAAGTGTCGTGTTGTGTATAGTAATGCACTGATTTGCTCGGGAACTCATCGAAAATTAATTACGACTATCACCAATGGAAGAAAAATTTGGATTCAGAGTGGAAAAAAAATTCCAGACAAAAATGAAATCCCTCGTGCCATTTTCTCACTCAATCACTTTGCAAGAAGTGTCTAATTTCGTTTTGACTTCTTCCTGTGGACCTGCATGCCCGTACGGTCATAAACATTGGATCCATCTTATTCGCCTTTCATTTAAATTTGAATGTTCCCATTTATTCTGCAATCAAAGTGATTTTTCCATGTTCAATATTTCATATGGTATGCCTACAATAAACCGGATTAATTTAATTTCGAACACTTTGTTTGATGATGGTTATAGTATATTTAAATTGCATGTGTGTTGTGTTTCCTAGAATTTGCTCCCATCAATTACAGTATTACTGTTTGGCATGTACCTACAACAAGCTAAGGGTTTGTGTTTTGATAAAAACATCAAGGTTTAGTTTTTCGAAATGTGCATCTATCGTAAATTTATAGCTTGTCATCCTCTTTTTTCATAAAACGATGATTCATGTGTTTTAGTACATTTACATAAATTGAAAAACAAAAACACAAGAACAGGAATTATCCAGACTCCCATTATCCGAACTTTTAGTTTTAATAACTCAATGGTGTCTACCAAAACAATGTAACAGCTTGCCTTCCAATAAGCTATCCGAATGTTTAACGTCAATCAATTAGGCAAACTGCAACAACTGGTTTACCCGTTCTCGGTATAATGTAACCGGACAGAATGCTTACCAAGTGCCTTCGGTATTGTATTTTAGTGAGATAGCATTATATTATAAAGTCGGCATAGGATCCGTGCTACATCACAATGAATCAATTACACTATACACAAAAGCGACCATACATGTATATTCCATGTACACACAAGGAGGCACGTCCTTAAATGACCAAAGGCCGTTAAACAATATAAAACCAAAACCGAATTATCCGAACCATTTACTGAATACCAGGAAAGTATCGCCCAGTCAATCTTTCGCCGGTAAAATAAATATACGCCAAGTTTGAATTTCGTCCTTAACATTTTATTACTATGTTTATTATGCAATTTAACTACATGTACTATTCGCTGTGATGATAATTTTGCCTTCACTGTGGAGGGCGCAAAAAGCGAATAATAAACTACAGGGGAAATTTGCCGGTGTACGTTTTCGTTCGGATTATTGGCTCTGCAGTTTATCATGGCTTCAACACACAAGGACTTGACCCTGCAGGTAGGGCGTAAGACTTGTACCTGCCGCCCGCATTACATGATCGTGAGAGGCGACTTATTTTGGGATCTTATCTTTTCTCTTCTTTCTAAACAACTTTCCTCTTCCTAATGTCTCCCTTGACAATGCCTCACTTTTAGCCTTTAGTTGAGCGTTCGTCCCTGTGAGGAAGGCTTTGGGTTCTGTCCCCTGGCCGAGACATACCAGAGTCTGTAAAGATGGTAGTTTCTACTCCTGCTTAACGCTCAGCAATTTAGGAGTGGGACGACTGGTTCGCCCGTTGTCAATATAAAGTGACCGGGTGGGGCGTCCTGCTCGGTGTCTTTGGCAGTATGTTTCAGTGAGATAGCACTATAAAGTCGGCATCAGTTCCGCATTATCACAAGGGGACAACTCGTAAATATCACAGCCTCCGAAAACTCTCGCGCATACACTACACGCATGCATCTTGCACACATGGGATGCCGTCCTTAAATGACCATTGTTACTGATTGGACGTTAAACACTACTTAACCACACCAACACAAGAACTATATCCAACAATATCCAAACTCTAGGTCGCAAAATATACTGTACCTATGGCAGGAACAGTACTTACGACAACCATTATTAAGTATGGACAGGAAATATACCTGTATAATAGAATTCAACGTTTACATAATCGGTACATATTGCCAATTAAACCATTTAGTTGTTTTAAATGCATGTTTATTTTTACGCTTTATGCCAAAAAAGACCCACTTGTGTCGAGGGGCTGCTTAGCCTTAACAAACAAATAAGATTATACAATAAACAGGATTACCAAAGCAATGTAAGAGGTTGTGAAGACTGTAGTTCCAAAAGTATTTACAATCATTGTTTACTATTCATGTCACCTGGCATGTCATTAAATATTGACACAAAGAAAGATATTGAAATTGTTTAAGATGACCTTCAGCGAAATGTTAACTCTTCGGTGTAGAAACTGCTTGCATACATTAGTATTGTCGGATATTTTGGAGGGTAAGTGGGTTAATGAGGTTTAGTTTCTCTAAATTATAATAACTCCACTGACAATATTTGAGCGTGTATTTAAACATGTGAAGCAAAATTAAGATTTATTAACAATTCGTGACAATATCCAACACAATAGATAATAAAGAATAATTATGCTTCTCATTAATTATATAGTTTTTCGTGTTGGCACCAAAACACGATAACATTCATCGCTAACGTCTGGCATGCATCACGAGTAAATTCCTATTTTTTGCGCTCCGAAAATTATATTAAAATCAGGAAAATGCGTAATTAAGATCAATGTACTTGTATTCTATGAATCAAATATGGCTGACTAGCTCTAAAATCTATTTTAAACTCAATTAGGTTTCTAGTTAGGATTTCCTGTTAATTGAAAATAAAGGTCGGTGTAAATTTGTCACCGAAGCCTAGTCTAGAAGGCCGGCCCCAAAATCTTGATGAAAGTGTAGGAGAGAAGCATGCGCAGTATCCCGCTAGAACATGCGTTTATTACATTGCCAAGAAGATTTACACTCTATTTGCAAAGATTGGCGATATCTCTCTGTACTTTAAGGTAATGACCCGGTGGCAAAAACAAGTAAATTCACGGAACAGGTTTTAATTAGGGGTCAAATCTGTCCTCGTAGCTTTATAAAATACATAAAGCCGATAAGTATTTTCACATATATTGTGTTGACCAATTTATTTCACCATTACATGTTTACAGTTAGAGGGGGAAACCATGTCGCGCCGTTCTAATTAAAAAGTGTTCAAACGGTATATTCTGTCTGCGATGTGACCTACCATGAAGTAATCTTCCCCGTAGTATAGAACCCATTTATTCCCAGCAGGAGAAAATGTAGAAACGTAGAAAATGATTCGGTGATGAACAAATACGGATTATTTTGTATGCGCAACAGCGTCAATACACTTGGACAAATCAAATATATTTATTTCAAGATTAAATCATTACGCTGGAGTCTATATGTTGGGCTGACCATACAGTTGTTTTACAAATAGTGTGAATATATCGAAGGAAACACAAAATATAGCAAATAACTGCACGCAAACACATTAAACCGTCATCCGATTTCAATATCTATAAAACTAATAATAGTAATTATTAATGATTCGAGGTTCTTATAAACCGCTTTATCACAACCTATTTCGTACAGGTCGTCTCAAAGCCTGTGGTTAACAGGCCTTTGCAAACAGCCTATACCTTTCTCAACTCCATGCGGAGCATACAGGGACTGCAGAACCAAATGATTTTCCATAGACGATAGTGTTAACGTTTACCACTGTCCTGATTAAATGGGGTGATCCACACTGGTTTACCTGCCCTCATTTTGAAAAATATCATCTCACACAACTGTAAATAAAAGATTTTAAGATTCTGCCTATTTGAATTCTTTTTTTATATGGGGGCCGCCATCTTGTATTGAATTCGGCACCAAAAATCGATCAAAATTTACAACAAATTAAACACAGGTTCAAGTAATGTCAAGTCCTTAAAGTATGAATAGGGGCAGTGAGAACGAAACAAAAAGGCACACTAATGAGCTCAAAGACGTCGGCTTCATATCAAATAAGGAAAAAGCAGGCATTTCACTATGAGCTTATAATGGCGATTATAAAACTCTCGCATATCCTCATTGAAATTCATTATATTTCCGTCTTATATATATGCATTCTAATATGTAGCGTTCGATATACTCAGCTTGTATTGGCGAGTGCTCAGAAATAATGCAGTGTTATTTATACTGTTGCATGCGTGCGACATTGACGCTACATTGTACATATATATCAGTCACTGAAGGTATACACTGGATTTAAAATATTTCGATAAATACATGTACAATATTTGACACCAACAAATAAAACAATTCAATATCTTACCGCTACTTCATTCTGTATGACACCCAACACGTTCTTGTTAAGAACATTTTAAATGGAGTACGTATCGACTTGTGTTTAAGGCTGATAAAATTATCTACTCGACACCAGCATTTAGAAGCCTACTAATGCTGACTAAATACGTATAAGACTGGAAGCAACCTCCGATCAGATGTCTTAAATGGGATTCACATTACATGAACTTGTTTACAAAAAAATCTTCTCCCGTGCTTGGAACCTATTACTTCAACCAGTAAGCTTCCTGTCTCGGTAAGTCTGTTCCTTCACGAGGATGTTACAGAGGCCCATTATCCGAGGTTTGAGCATCAGCCCTTCGGATAGACACACTAATTGTGTCTGCCTTCCTTTAATGGAGAAATAGAATATGCTGCTACAAGTCAGAATTATGATACCGCAACACTAATCATACCAGGGGTTACACATGTGAATCACGTTTATCATGCTCTAAATATGTGTTTCCGGTACATCGTCTACAAATTTGAAAAAACGTGCAAAAAGAGTCATGCTTTCAATACTAAAAAGTAAAGCCTTTACATTGATAATCAGTGGATATATTCTTTAAGATCATTAACAGAATACTGCTTTGTTGTAAATGATGTAGCTATGCCCCAAAATAGTGCATACTGCTTATGCAGTTAATTGGATTGTTTGACCAAACACTTCTAAATTACATGCACATTCAATGGAATCTTTAAAAAGAAAACGTTTTTCTTTTATGTGTTACACCTCTTTATAAATACAGAATTATTATATTATTATTATTATATTTCTGTATAAATCGTCCTATTAGACTGATAATTAAGACTTAAGACTTATGATGAAACATTATTCAATAAATCTCAACAGTCCCTTTCACTTCCTGAACACTTTTGTACATTGTTTGGCCACCTCCCTCGAGCTTTCAGTGGGCAGACAACATTAAGAACTACAATAGGTTTGTCAATAATATTCAACCTTTTAAATTATGATGAGTGTGGACAGATTTTAGTAAAGAGATAAGAAATGGCAATACACCATAATCACTTGTGACAGGGGCTTGGAGGGATAGACAGTCATTTTAGTCTAGTATGGTTTTATTATTCTTTCATGAAGGACGTTTAAGTATTATTGATATTCATGATCGTACATGTATGTATATTTCAGCCTCAAACGTTAACGTTTGGCTCTTAGTGGCTTTCTAAATAGTAATATTTCATGTAAATCGAATAAGGTCCGGCAGTTTTGCCGTTTGAGAACTCCTTGTTTTATAAGGGTCATTGATCTTGGCTTCTACGATATCCGGACATTCTTTGGATAAAATAAAACCTCAACGGAGGTCGAGACAACTCAAAACGAGAGAGAAAATTTAATTTAATTAAAAGATACAGATCATGTAAGAACAGTTAGTCTTGGAAAATTTTTCATATTTGTCCTGCATTTGTTTTTGTATTGATTTGTTTTTTAAATAGTACGTTAAGCCAGCGCTTTTAGCCTTAACGTTTGACGCTAGACAAAGTTAGGAACGCAATGGGTTACGTCCCCAAGCCCGGACATTCAAAAATCCTTACAACTCGCTCATCGATGTTTCAAATATTTAACAAACCGTTGTCAATATATTGTTTCCCGGCGAAATACTGTGCCGGGAGCATCCATCATGTTTATTACTGTGAGGTAGCACTTTAAAGTAAGCATTAAATCCACGCTGTCCCAAGGAGCGATAACCACCAATATACTACCTGCATTATACATATATACAGACACACATTGCAAAGAGTAACACCTTCAATGATGGATGGTAAAAGAGGCGCTACACCAAATAAAACAAAGAAACCTAGCAAGTGATGTCGCAATCTTTTCACGTGTATATCATGTTTTGTTTATTCAGCGGTTGTGCCTGGGAAAAAACGTCTGAAACAAATAGGTAAGGGAGGGGGAACTATTGATGTTTCCTTTGTTTCAATGGGGGAAACAATTCGATCATGGTTTCTCCAATATCACCTGTAAGAAGAAGACAACAGAAAGCATCCAATTCCGTTGGGGATCCATCTTGGTCGCCTCATACCACCATTCAGTGAGCTACAGAAAAGTCATTTCTCCTAGCCTACATATTTAAGAAATATGTGGATATATAATGATGTATATATCGTGTACTTTTGTATCTAAGGTCTGCCGCACTTTATATGTGTAACTAGCCATACAGGATCCAATATACCGTATGTGTTTTGTGTCGACAAAGTTGATTACAAGGCCTACCAGTCGTAATTCGGCTGTTGACAACGCTTTCCAGATAAAGGCGATGCTGGATGTTGAACTAATGGAACGGAAAACGACGAATCACATTTGCGTTATTACATGCAGGGTCACGCTGAGACTAGGTTTAACCCGAGGATGTGTACCGTTATACATAGCTACAATACTATATCTATACTGGTACGCGTTAGATCATTAAAGTGCAATTAGGAACTTTGTTATAGAGCTTTGGGGGACTCTTCAACCGTCGAACCTTGTTAAGAGTAGCTGAAGCCATAGCACGTGCTACTGTTGTCCGTATGAGGCTAGAACACTCATTTGACAAGAAAAAAAGATGGGGACTCCAGTAGATAGAAGAGGAAAGTATACCAACATGCGGGAGCAAAGTCGGATTTTTGGAGGAGGAGGAGGAGAAAAACAAACAAACAAACGAACGAATTCTGTTGACCTGAAGGTTAAATGTCCTCGCAAATTATCGGTAGGGCATATCAAAGGCATTTAATCATGACATTTATATTTTAAAAGAAGAAAATGTGAAGCTTGACTATCGGTCATTCAAAGCTTGATTAGCTTTGCAGGTCGAAATTCAAAAGGAATGTTTAAAAAATTCATTATACAGCATTTTTTTTCACAAAATACAGATACAAACTTTAATGTACATGTAAATATGTCATTTTGTATATTTACATTATTTAAATATTTCCGTTATCCTTTTGTTTATAAAGATATCAGAATTTCAATTAACGGATGAAAAGAATTAGAATGGACAAACACCACAAGTGGCACATATCATGGTGTGTTCATGCAAATCGATAATAATCTTAATAAAAAAACTCGCCCTTAAAATGTATGTGTGTGTGTGTGTGTGTTGAATGGGGATATATTATTCTTCAGTAGTGTTTCGGATGGGAAACAGTGGTACGTTGTTTTATTTTTAAAATTGTCACAGCTACTGTTCTTGTCATGCAGTATCTGACTCTCCTACCGGATCCCTTTGATAACCCTGTGTTACATCCTGTCTAAACATTACCTTACCTTTTTTTACCAAAGTCCTTTAAAAAGGTAGTTGTTATTCACTGCTTAACGTTCAGCATTTAAGGGATTGGTACCAATTGGTTTACACGTTGTCAGTAAAATGTGACCGGGCGGAATGCTTTGATGGGTGCCTTCTGCATTGCATTTCAGTGAAATAGCATTAAAAATTCGCCATTATATCTGAATGTGTTACTTATATAATTGCTCTGTATGTCCCTGCCGTATTAGTTCATTCTGTACGAATCGTGGTAAGAATGCGTATAACTACAGATGCCAAACGTTCATCACACTCCCTATATAGATACATGGAAACTACACCATCAGGTAAATATAGGTCAATGTTTTACATTTGTATATGGAGCTCTATATTTAGCAAAGTAAAGCTAGTCAGTTATTCGTTATTCTTTAAACATTTAATCTGTTTTGTGTATGTATCACATTTGTATGTTACCAATAATGTTGATAACATCATATGCTCATTGAATTTGATACATGACAGGTGTTATATTGCATAGCGTCCATATTGTAGTACTTTCTGCACAGGAAATGTAGTGCATTATATCCACGTTTGATTAATTTTATAATTCTGATTTGATTTGAAGCGTTTATCTGCACAAAACATTTTTGTTTCGGAAGTTGTGTTTAAAAGTTATGTGTGTATGCCCCTATAAAACACTGCGTGATGAAAGAAAGCCTAAATTATCGTAAATTCTTTTATCCTCCTTCATGACATAACATTGAATAACCTGTTATCTTTTTCTCCTTACAGCTGCGTTTTACTTCTTATTTAGTTGACGGGCAAGCTATAAAGTGGAAGCATCAAAGAAAGGTATATAATTCCGCAATCAATGTCCATTAAGTTCTTTTGTAAGAATATATTTATGAAGGCAATTAATCGAACTGTTGCGATAAGAAAACAACAATACTCTTACTATCATTATACAAAGGTTCGTATAATCAGGTGAATGAAAACCATATTTGTTTTAAATTCATTGCTAGCAAATAATGTTTCCTGTATCATCGTCATTTCTAATAGAAGGATCCAATTTGGGAATTATGAAAGGGACACTGACTAAAGGTACATGATAATTTACCGAAATAAATATACCGTAATACAAGCTTACATATGAGCACATGAACGATAACAGTTTAACCTTTCTCGCTACTTTTTGACTCAAAAACAAAACGGAAATTACATACGAAGTTAAAGCATGTTTGTTTTGGTTTTATATTGTTTAGCGTCATTTAAGGATGTGCCTCCGTGCCGGAGAGAGGGTATGTTGTTGTAATTGTCTCCTTGGTATAGCGCATATCTGACGACGGCATTATAGTGCCATGTCGCATACGTGCAGCACACCGTTCCGCCCGGTCACATTATACTGACAACGGGTGAACCAGTTGTTGCCATAAGTTTAAATGCTTAAAGTTAAGCGGGGAATAATAACTACAGAACCATTTTAAAGGACTTTGGTATGTCCCGGCCTGAGGACAGAACCCAATGCCTTCCTCACCTGGGCGAACGTCCACAATTAAAGCCAAAAGTGAGGTATTCCTAAGCAATGCGCTAGGAAGTCAGAAGCAGAAAGAAACACAAAGATCCAAAATATTGAAATGGATGCAGAGATTAAAACTGGTCGCTTTAATGTCCCCCAAATAGAACAGCAGGCTTATTCTTTTCTCGGTCCCCCACTTGCAGGGGTGAGTTAAGGCATGAGGACTGGCACTACTACATTTGAATGGGATAAAGAATAATCGACTTGTCTTCTCAGAAAATCACCGTTGGATTTTTACATAACAATAACATTCTGGGACTAATTTTGATCGAAGTTGATACATTGTACGTTTCTACAGTCTTTTCAACCTGATATGGTTAAATCGATGCTGGGAGAAGTTACGGCCATCGTTTTGACCCTTTATCTACCAATGAGATTTTAATGTGTCTAATATCGTTACTGATCTGTTACTTCCTTGATTTGACCGAAGATATGATCGCAGGTGCCACATGAGGAGCAGGGATCGCTTATATTTCAATTTTTTGTTTCCGGTTTTCAAAGAGGGGGTTATGAAGGTATTGTTCTCTTGTAAACTATGAGGTATTTTTTCTATATGGGCCATTCTCAAAAATAGTCGAGATTTACGTCCTCTCCATTAAAGCTTTGTTTCTATGATTTGATCCCGCCACCAATACAATATATCAGTTGAAAAGTATCCTATAGTTATCATTTTACAAATACTACCATGTTTTGTTATTTTTTTTGGTCAAAATATTGTCTTAAAATATATTTGAACTTGGTAAACACATAAATATAATGCTGTCCAATCGGTAGACGTGAAAGTTGAAGATTGGTTATATTCTGTTTCTTGTCAAAATACAATGAAAACTTTGTTGTAAATAATTGATATGATTAATGAAATGATAAAACAATGATTATTTATTGATTGTAAAGCAAATTATTAAAGTTATGATGTTTTTAAAGTCTGTCCCACACTTAAAGTTCTATCCTGTTACCACACCATATTTTCGTTCTGTTGATGCACTATGGTGTGAGTAGAGTACATTTTCCCATAATACATCACTTCCAACATCCTTTTCCTGATATGGAAGCCATGCTGAAAGTTGGTGGGATTTGAGATTCAAATAGAATCGACCGACATCAAAGGTAAGAGATGCATGTTTTATATTTACACTTCTATACTGTTGTGTCATTATTTCATAAAAATGGATGAGCATCATTTAAAGTCATGATCTCTTTCATAAAAGGTATACAATGACTTAATATATTTAACATTGCCTAACCTATTGGACACATGTAGAAATGAAAATGTATAATTTTATAAGATTTTTTCCATCCTGTTATGATACATACTGTTACATGACAAATTGTAACAGGATAGAACAAAACTAGTAACAGGAATGGATATATGAATGTTTATATCCATTTTTCATAGATTAAACAGATCATGAGTTTGGAGAGATAATATGTAAAA
>NW_018404479.1:798520-805669 GCF_002113885.1 Mizuhopecten yessoensis
TTTTTTTAGATTTTTAAGTGCAATTTTGCTTTCATAATATCAAAATGATTTTTACAATGATTTGTATGAAGTCTTCTGAATCGAGAAATGATGTATGAGCGTGATTTATGATATTTGCTTGTTCCATCCTGTTACCAAGTTCTGTCCTGTTACACAAATTCTGTTCTGTTACTGATATTAAAATATTAAAAAACAATGAATGTATGTTTTGAAATGCCTATATTTTTACAAAAGTTGAATTATTAAATGATGATGTAATTAGGAAGCATTGCTATTTTTCCACACGTTCAGTCAATTTTAAGTGAGAACATTGTGAAATATGAAATAGCAACAATCCTATCTCAGCTTACTTTATCCGTTGAATCACAAAGGATCTTTTCCCATATTTATACTTTTGAAACAATATTTTGCAAAGATCATTTGTAATATTAATATTTCATTAGAAAAATAAACTATTTTACTTTTTATTTTCTCTAGGAACAATTTTTCAAAATGGTAACAGGACAGAACATTTTTTATTATTTGCGACATATTTTTTGCCATAATTTCCAAAATCATAATTTTTCAGAACTACTGGCTTATATATGTGTTTATAAATGTTCTTTTTATGTGTTTATGCAATAAAAAATGAATTTCTAACATCTTTGTTTCAGAGTTTTTCTTGATGCTAAACTCGACTATTTCTGATATTGACCCATATATCTTCACTAGGTCAAAGTATATATTACATGTTGATATCAAGCGGAGGTAACTCTGCAATAAATCAATGTTTACAACATCGAATTCTCATTTTTGTTTGAGTTGTTGCTTACTGGTAACCGAAATAGAATTGGATATCGACACTAAATCTTGTGATGTGCACTGCATCTTTTAAAATAGTATAACCTTTAATCGAACGTTTAATGTTTTCCGTTAGTGAGTTTCTATGCTAAGTAGTAATTAGTAGTAATTGGTCTTTAAGTTAATTGCATGTTATTTGCATGTTATATTTCAACGTGCCGTAAAACAATGCTAACACAAATCAAAGAAAATTCTCAAAGTCTTTTTGTCTTCCATCAAACTACCACAAAGGAAACATGTCGGACCGACTATCGCACGCTTTACAGTTCTTTTAAGTCCGCATCACATTGACGTTTGGAATGCGCAGCGTGAGGAAGATTTAGCTGACCATATATCAATCGACATATCATTGTAATGATTAGTAATTTGTCGGAGCCTTCCATCCCGTTTAAATTCATTGCTCGAATGCTTGTCTATAGCTGTAATTATAACATCAGGGAACATGGAAATGATATTAGTGTTACATGTACGCGAAACAAATTACAAAATAGCAACATAATAATGGTTTATTGAAATTATGCCGAGTCAGCTAATGCTCCTTAAATCATTCTGAACATCTGGTATTAGTCGCGGATGGTAGCGTTTTGTTGTATCCTTTGTAATTTTGCATTTAGCATTATGGGAATCTATTAAGGATTAATATCATGACGTGTATACTACTGCTTGTACAGTAGATCATGTATATCGTCCAAGTATGACACAGTATCACAAGGGAGAAAATATCGCTGATATTTTTTCTATATCCGATATCAAATAACAAAAAATAACAATTTAATGTTTTTAAGTATGTTCCTGTTTAAAAGCATTTAAAAACGTCTAGCAATGACTGTTATGATTAATAACACATGAACGATTAAACATAGTACTTGTGATGAATCTCTGTCAGTTGTTTTTTAGGCCAATAAATAAAATTAATACAAACTCTAACGGTATATCACCTGATGATACACGTTTAATAAAAACAAAGTAGTAATCCTCAGTGTATGTTGACTATGTTCATGTACTTTTACTTAGATAAACTGACATACCACTAAAAAATAAAGCACAAAACAAAATAATTTTGGACGGGTAATGACAGGTGATTCGTTATCAGAATAGGCTTGCTGTTTTCAAGTTTATGTAGGTAAGAGTCGATTAGTGTGGAAACCGCTCCAAAATCAGGTGGTTTTTGTTCGTGTATTCCACTTAGGGGATATAAAAGAAACAAAATATTGGTCTACTGCCCCACTTGAAACTCTCTGAATATCATCCTGCTCTTTTCACTTAGCACCCGTTTCAAATAATAATAATTAATAATTCGAGGTTCTTGTATACCGCTTGTTCACTACCTACTTTATAGGTCGTCAATAAGTGGTTCACAAATTATTATCCGTTGTTATAGGGCCTTTGCAACCAGCCAATACCTTTCCCAACTCTCTAAGGAGCATACAGCCAGTGCTGCCATCTCGGCGATCACAGCTAGAATTCAACAATTCGAGCACTGCCCAACCACGTACTCATTTACAGCTGCGTAGACCAGAACAAGCGGAGTAAAGTAACTTGTTCAAAGATACATCACAGTGCCGTGATGTGACCCAAACCCACAACCCTTCGGTCACGAGTCCATCGTCCTACCACTAAACTACCGTGCCTCCTTATGAACTTTGAGGTTGTGAGGGTGTTGGACCACCAACAAACAAACAAACATTTTAAATGCATCATTCATAGTACCCCCTTCCCTATAACTGTATAACCTACGTGTCCTTCAGATGACTTATTGTGCATTTAATTTCAAGATGAAGAAAAAAACAAGCGATTAATTTTACAGTTGCTGATACGACAATTTCATGCAGTTAATGGTGATATTTGTTAAACAAATAACAATTTCCGCATAAATAGTAACGGCCTCTGTGAATCCCACAGCCACGTACGACAGTTGAGGTTCACAAACAAGGGAAATGGTTTAAAATGAAACTGTGAAAAATCAAACAAGATAAAAAGATAATTGTTGCTTGATTTATTCATGTAGTTTGTTGTTCTTATAATTTGTCCTCGGGAATCTTGCATATCTTGCATATTTGTTATTCTGCGTCGATACAATTGTAGCAAACTAATTTAAGAGCACAACACGCAGGCTCTGTTTCAATTTCTTTCAAGTTTCTTGAATTTCCCAATGTGACCCTCACAAATCGAAGAAGTCATCAATACATAATAAAGGACATTTATATTTCACAAAATACAAGGTCTATACAGACGTTTCGAAAACATTCTTAACGACCCCCATATGTGTCAGGCTCTCTTTAATGTTTAATGTCTTGGAAAACGCAACACTTCTGTCAATAACAACATTGTCGTTCATACATGTATAGGGAGTTTTGGAACCATTAACATCAGAGAGCTACAATTCCATATTGATGAGCTCACAAACCTTTAACGTTTTAGTACGTAACTGTTTTGTTATTACAGCATCCATCCATATTCTAAATGTTGACGTAATGTTATCACCATGAGGCCGATCATTTTGCGATGCTATATACTCATACGATACGTAACAGACCATCGTATAAGCTTAAACAACAATAACTCTAAATGTTTGTTGTTTTTCGGGGAAAAGGGTCACGACCAGTGATGTCTATTTAATAAACGACTGTAGTTGCTGGTTCCGTTCGATAGTAAATTTGAGAAATGCTTAATTTCAAAATAAAGAAATAGTAGTAGTGCTACTCAGAAATAAACTCCGTATATCTTATAAAACATGATTAAACAACAAATGTTGTTAGTGAACAACCTACTTGACGTATCTTCACTCAAAAATCCTCTCGGTATAAGACGCCACTTCCTCTATTCTGCAGAGGGTTTATCATTAGTTGCCTCTAACGACATCTAGTGAGATGCACAAGTCAATGTTTCCCCGACCCTGCATATGATTAAAGCATGAAGATATATAACTAATAAAGGCAGCCCTATTTGAAAAATATAACAAGTCGGCACGAAGGGGGGTACAATCCGCATGGAAACGACTGTTTGTTGATTACTTAGTGATTGAGTTCTAAACGGTCAATAAAAAACGAAGAGGTCTTCAGGGCCATTGTTGGAAGGATGAAGATGGCGAACTTCAAGGTTGTCAGTTGATAGTTTTGAAACTATATGTTTGTATTTCGATAATGTATATGTCATCTTGTAAACTTAATAGATGTAATAAACGTCAGCCCCTCTTAAGGAAACACGGGCTAGTACGGCAAATGTGCATTTGTGCTATTGTTGTGTGTATGACACAAAGGAAAGAAAACACAAAATTTAACAAACAATCCAAAAACATATTAAATAACAAATATTAATAATACCTATTTACCAACTTTTGAAATTAAAAAAACTAGATCACTACATGGTGTCTGTTTAACCTAGGTCATTTCGTTTTCTATTGACGAGGCACTTATTGAGGCAAGTCGCGCTCATTGAATTAAGTATGCCCGACGGACCAAGAAGCATTTCAGGGTTTACTGGTATTTTCCCACATTTTAAAGCTACAACGGGGACAACATGTATCAGGAATTGAAAGACATATTGTTAATGTCAATGAAATGAATAAAAGTCACTCAGTACATAATGTATCTTGCCACAGAAGGACACACCTTTTGTTGTTTGCTATATTGTTTAAGACATGAAGAACATTTGATGTTGTATTATAATTAATAAATATGAGTATTACATGAAGATGATTTTGTAGGTATCGAAATTACTTATGCATGTGCTTATGCGTCAATGCCAGATCCTAAACTTTGGGAAATATCAAAAGGTCATGTCACGAATGTTATAAATATAAAAGGTCATTTTGGAAATTACTTAGTAGAACTATTTTCAGACCACTTATAGATTGATACCGCTCCTGCTATAGCATTTTAATAATATAAACGATGTCTTTGTTTGGTTATATTACATATATGCCTATTGTTTAAATGAGATAAATAAAAATGGCTGTTTATTTAGATTTATTTATTTTTTTGAGAATCAGTCGCGACTGTAAAGTGAGTTGGCTCAATAACATAGACAGTGTTTAACAAATAACGTGCATTGTATTCATTACGAAGTTTGCTTTATTTCTGGTTTACCAGGTCAGTTGTGACAGTGTCAATGAGGTCTTATTGCAAACTGGAATTAACAGAAAATACAAGTGTGATAACATATATACAACCTGTAAATGAACGCGATTGGGTTATCTCAGTCGACGGCTAAGATTCTGTGACATAATCCCATTCGAGCCCAGGTTGGCATGTTAAACCTAATCTGGCTCAGTTATAGGTTATTGGGTTTTTCGCACCATTTAGTTCGAAAATAACGGCATCTGCACTACTAGAGCTTTAATTGAATGCTTCCGCGTAAAAATGTAGTCTGTCCTTACAAAAAGGACAACGTATTTCACAGTGTAAATTATATTTTATTCACAACATCAGATATCCATCATCACAACAATACATGTATCGACAAAACAGAATATTTAAAATGCAGATTGTCAATATAGCCGTTAACGCGTGGATGAATTCATCACAGTGTCAAAATTCCGCGAAATATCACGTAAAGGTACCACATAGAACGGACGACATAGAATTGCTGATGTGGCATCGATGAAAGCTAGTTCAAGCTTGTGGTGATGCATCATTGTTATTTCGAAAATTCTAGCATGGGTTATGGCGTAGGATATCTCTGTCTGAGGTGCGAGAATCCAGGGTCCTTCATGTCTTCCATTTTGTAGCGTTTCTTTTGGTCTTGATGTTGTATTTTCATAACGGTATTGTTAGACTTGCTGTATCCCTCTGCAAGTAAACGTAAAAAGACGACAAACGAAAGCGAGACCATCTGCACGAATAAGAGGTCTGCTTCTGTACCTTCTGTGTGGAGAGCATCGGAGAAATCAAAATCAATGTGCTGAGCCAATTGCAACAGTTACGATGTGTGTCTTTTCTTGTATATGTACTCCTTTTTTGCAGTGGTGTCTCCCTAAGCATTAAACCTGCAACCATCTAAAACAATTATATTTGTGTGTCGTCATGCAGTGACAATCTTGTTTTTATATATATATCTGAAAACTAGTATATGAACTATTTTCAAAAAGATGTATTTGAAAATTGATAAAGGTGCAACTAACAAAACTCTGTTTCTTTTCCTTTTCTTCCTTTCTCCTCTTCGTTCTTGCCTACATGAATTGTACTTTCTCTTTCTGTCGGTGTCTCCCTAGATAACCGTCTTCATATGCCATTGGCTGGTTCAAGGTCGTTAAACCATGATCTAAAAAAGTAATAATAATAACACGTGTGTGATTATTACCAGTATCAATTATAGCGTCTGTGTTCTGTTAAATCATGATACGATTAGAAACATTCTTCCAAACACACATTCCTTCGTCCTGTTACGACAGGAATTCTCTAAACTGTGTTCTGTGTCCCCCGGCGTGAGATAACGGGTTAATTGCATTGAATATATCTGATGTTAGACAAAATCTAAATGTATTTGTCAATATTATTCAACGCAAACAGCACCGCTTCAGACGGGACAAGATACTATCAGCAATTATGGATTTTATTCACGAAAGCGCGAATATAAGGTTTCTACTGACAATGAAACAAACATGTAATTTACACCAGATGACAAAACAAAGTGGGAGATATTCCATAAAAAAAATGTATCGGGCAATAAAAATGGCTAGTGTGTACATTTCAAAGTTTGTCCAAGGGTATGTGTCGTTTATCGTGAATTCCAGGCGCGAATTGTAAAGTAACAGTGATGTTACACTGATAGCTATCATCCCGTTAACCGCCACCATCCAAACATGCGTTAAACCTTATTCACTGATGGTCCCTGCTATCTTCATGAGCCTTGCTTTAACATTATAATGACATATATAGGTGACATAAAACCGCTATGTACCCAGTACAAGAATAGTGCATTCGCATTTATTGATTGTGTGTTTCCACTGATTGCCTAAATCCAGATGAACGAAATATATAGACTAGTAACAGGCTTAATTGAGTGTGTTACACACGCTAGCTGTACTCGTTTACTGCCCTGCAGGTAGGGCGTAAGAATTGGGGCGTAAGAATTGTACCTGCTGCCCCCAATTGCATGATCGTAAGAGGCGACTAAATTTGGGACCTTATCTCTTCTCTCCTTTCTAAATAACTTTCTTTTTCCTAATGTCTCCCTTGACAATGCCTCACTTTTGGCCATTTGTTGAGCGTTCGCCCCTGTGAGGAAGGCTTTGGGTTCTGTCCCCTGGCCGAGACATACCAAAGTCTTTAAAAATGGCAGTTTCTACTCCTGCTTAACGCTCAGCAA
>NW_018404479.1:806428-817321 GCF_002113885.1 Mizuhopecten yessoensis
AGACAAACACGAACATATCGCAGCCTCCCAAAATACACACACATACACTACACGCATGCATCTTGCACACAGGGGAGGCCGTCCTTAAATGACCTTAGCTGTTAATAGGACGTTAAACAAAATCAAACAAACAAACAAACAAGTACTCGTTTATGTGATGTAGGCTTCGGTATATACGTAAAGTTGGGGAATGAATGCCACCAAATATATCATTTCTATTTGTCATCTTATAATTGGATCTGACAATTAATGCAAAACTCGCCATTAAAAACGTTAAAGTAATCAAAAACCTATACAATATCATGACAATTACGAAAATAGTGTATTTTATAAACTAAACACAAGATAATGTTTCTTTTTATTCCACATTAAAACCCATCACTTGAACTGTCATTGCATTTATAAGACATGTCACTGATACTTTAATAGTAAGCAGTGAATGTTTTCGAAAGCAAAAGAACTTGAGTTGAACATAGCTGTTTTCAAATATAAATTTCCACGGGGTATTGGAATGACGTTGATGTTTCAACAACGCTATCTACTGATAACGAAGCCGAAATGATAAGCATTTTATGCACTTTTTTGTATAAAATATTCTCTTGCTGTATTTAAATACAATAATAAACGAGCTATTTGTTTTTTCCTCCTATGATATATCTTTATATTACGTGAAGTTAATAACATATTTTCATAGAAACTGAGCCCAAAATGGAAAGATTTTCCGGTCAAAATATAACAAAATATCACTTGAACATACATTTCAAAAAGTAATTTGGCTTTCATGGTCTTTAAAAGGACTAGTACCTTTTGCTATTTTTCTTTAATTTATCGGATAAACACATGTGATAGTGTGATATAAAATGTAATGGAAATTTTAATTTTACTTTCTACAAAAACATCTTATCATGTAAGTACCGGAACAGCTTGAAAGACAAAAGACTCATCAGGCAATGTTCTAGAAATCACTACACGTTTCGATCGAATCAAACACAAGCACAATACCAAATCGTATAACGTTTCACCATGACTGCCTCTTGAAACGGCGGATCACTTCAGGCTACAGGATTACAGTAAGTGATTTGCGACATGTATGCGTGGGCTGTAGATCTAGAGACATACATATCTCTACGCTCGGCTGCGTGGCTCACACGCTAAGGATGGCTGAATTAGGTCACTGAGGTATCTGTACAGGACTGATGAGTAGTAAAAGTGCATGGAATTAATGCACACAGTTTTCATATAATAATGTGTTTAGTCTGATGTTATGTGTTATGTAAATCGTTTTACACAAAGCATTTTGCAAGTGTGTTAAATTGCAGATTTTTCTTTTTACAGAAATCATTGAAATAACTGTTTAAGCTGTACTCTCTTGGGACTTTCAAATGCCGTTTACGGTTTATAATTTGTTTTAACAACAATTTCAGCCAAATGTTTAAAACAATTCAAAATGTAAGTCTCTGATTCATATAGTTGTTGATATACAGTATATCTATATGATTGAATGTAAACTTAAATAAACAATGCCAACAAAGCAGGTGGACGTTTACAATTACATGTTAAATGATAAAATACCTACCATCCTGACAAATAAAAAAAAAATCCCCACTGTTTTCAATTTCGCGAAAACATAGAAATAACACATTATTGATATAAAAACTGCTGGATTCGAGAAAAGAGTAAGGTTACTAAAGCGCCATGCTTGTTTCCCTATCCCTCTGAACTTATATATATATATATAATGTATGAGTTTTTTTAATTATTAGAATTCAGCTTGAACAAAACAAAATGTAGAATGACCGAGTTCTCTAGGCTCATTGTTCTCATCGATTTGTCCGGAAGTTGAATGTTGGGCGTTTGTTGCAAGACTAATTTTGGTCTAATCTTGGTGCAAGTCGCTGGAAGGCGTGCGTGACGTACTGGTTGATCAGATCGTAAATAAATAACACTTTCCTTTTCCATCATATTTAAGAGTTGATCTACATTGTACATATGCATCACATAAAATTCTCCATTAATTATTTTACCATACATCTCAAAAGATTTAAATCAAAATGACTCGTGTCACAAAATTGATTTATTGGCAGGTTCGTTGATATTTATACATTTGATCAAGTATATTTTTTTTTGACGCATGAAGGATTTATTTTACTTCATCATGAAGAGTTTTATTTTGTAAAACCCCTTGTCTGAAGAAATTTATTTAAAAAATGACGAGAACAAATAGGCTTGAAGTGTTTCTTTTGTTTTGTTTTTGCAAACAGCTGTTAATGCGTTTTTAACACAGTTTTGCAATGTATCACACACAATAGCTAACCAAGACCTTACAGAAATCCGAAGACGTGAAACATCTACCGATACAAATGTAAAACACCATAGGATGATACACATGTTGCAATATTGATTAGAGACAGGAATTCGCGAGATAATAGGGGTTATCTTCCCTTATGCTGAAATTGTTTAGTCGTACATATTCAACCACTATCACTACAGAAATAGTCTGAAGCGAGAGATCAATGAAAGCTTCCAAATCACATTATAATCGGTTACTTTTACGTTACATGTGCTCCGGCTATCTCGAACAACACTATCTGAATGAAACGTTAAGCATAATTTTAAAACTCAATGCGAAAAAAGATCTGCAGAAAATTCCGTTTTTTATATTACATTTTAAACACAATGAAAGCGTATTGAATTTCGCGGCATTATTTATTTTCTATCAACTTTAATACCTTTGAAATAATCAACTTAACTTAATCTTATATGAAATTTACCACACTCCACTTTAGCTCTATTTCTACATGTGTATTTTGGGTTCCTTCGGCATGATATTTCAGACATGTAGCACTCTAAAATCGGTGTCAGATTCGCGCTATCGCAAAGAAATAAACACCAGAAAAACCCCTCCAGCACTAATGCAAACATAAATTACACACATGGAAGCGTGCCCTTAAATGGCCATAGCTGGTAATAGAACGTTAACTTCAATAAGGTCAAACCACAAAGAACAGTACTTAAACACATCCGTCATGATGACATTTCCATCGTTATTCAAAACTTGTCATTTGTTACATGTATAATACAGTGAAACAAGACTTCCTCAACTTAACACATGCCAAAAGCAGCATCCCATTATGAGATCATATTACAGACTGACACTTTCCCACCTGCTTTTTTTTACGCTGACGGTATTTGCATACGTCGTCATGGCAAGATTTCCAACCATGATGCTTCCGTGTTCGTCAGAAATAAGTTAAATACTATTTTGTCTATTGAGAGAATATTATCTGTTTCTTGATTAAAAGGTGAAGCCACACTAGGGTTAATAAAGTATTGTTTTGATGATCAATTTATGTTACAGTGTACAATCCTATAAAAAAAAGCACACCACGAAGTATTTTTATGAATACACAGTACGTTTCGCTCAATGAAAAATTGCATACACGAAATAAGACCAAGATGGTTTAGGAAATTTGCATTTGGGGACAGTTTTTAGTTCTTAAAATAACTTCCTCAATCAAGTAGGTTTTTATTGGAACCTTTAGAAAACACAATCAATGGTATGCGTATTTACAGGGATACATTACGTTGACATTTCTTTACTAGAATAAGTAAATAATGTATTTTGATACATTTACATCGTTTACACGGCAGTCTTATGATCTAAATTTGTTTTCAGTTGCTGTTTGTTTTATTCCCGAACAAATGACACCTTGCAGTTCTACGTCTTAAGAGATCAGAAACCTACGATCGCATTATTGTGTCTATAGGGCTGAATTAATTGTGTATATCTGAACTGACATTAAGCCTACAAAAGGTAATAATAAGAGATAATTTTCTTCGTAATAGTAATTGATATTTAAAGTTAAGAACATGCCTACGCATACAAAATACCAGACTTAACATGAAGAGTAATTGCATCATATATCAGTTTCATGTTGAAATAGTGCACATTTAAGGTGAAATACTGCTTACCTTTGCTATATCTTCCAGAAACATATTTTCAACATGCAATCGTTCCTGTTAACACACTTGACGGGCTAGGTATTACCCTTTCACTTTACCGCAAAAGAGATCAAAAACGGAATTATGGAAAAAATATCCTTCATTCAATTATCATTTAAATTGATCCTTGCCGAGAATATTACTCTTCTATAGTGCAAATTCAATCTTTCCTTAACTGAAAGTCAGTTGTTCTGTTTATAAAACGAGTTAAACCTTTGTTTATACATATGGCTTTTAGAATGTTCATCGGGGAAAAGAAAAAGCAATTGGTATGCATTAAACAAAACGAAAAGCGCTGATGACGTACTCCCAGATCAATGCTTTTATATTCATGTTGAAGATAATCATCTATTAAATCCAATTTTCTATTACTATGAAAATTATTTGCTAAATCAACATGTGGCAGCTAACACATTTGTGTTTCTGGATTATATCATAAAAAACTTATTGTAGCAGGGTAGTTCGTCTGTTTATAATAAACCTGCAATACCGGAAGGCCACTCTGGGTCCCTGTGGTAATTACACAGGGTATGGTCCATCTGGATATAAAGTGTGTGTTTTGAATTCGTTTGTGTTTGCTGTCCGCCCTATCAAACAAAGCACCTGATTATCTCATTCCTCAACACGACTTCTGTAATATGGCCCCAAAAGTATTTCCTTATCTCAAATATATATAAAACGTTGTCTTGCATCAACCGACTTGCCCACTTGGGCCGCTCAATGCACCTACAATGTGAAAAGATGGCATCATAGTCACGTCATAGCTTAGTAGTACACTATACCCTGTCACTTTGTTCTACTACTGACTAGCAAGGATTCGTTCATTGTAGCAAAAAGATATATCAAATAGAGCAATGCTGCATTTTTGGAAGAAGGAGAAAGTCAAGGGTGGGCACTTCTATATTTACATGTATGTCCTCAATTAATAATAAAATATGTGCAAGATTCAAGGAAATCACAAGATAATTGGTACAATAACAATGAAATATTATCTATAACCAACAACTGGGTTATACATTTATGCTTTTTGAATTATTATATACACAAAGCGGAACTACATTATGTATAACAACTATATAATTTATATTTCAGTATATGTTAATCAACGAAGCCGACAACCGCTGACAATGGAATATGAAGGATCAGACAGACTTGATAGTACCTTTATTTTTATACAATTTATACAAAAGGTTCATAAACTAGTAGGATAGTTTTGAAGTGATAACATGATCCTGTTCACTACTCATGTATAATACAATTAATAGATTTTGACAAAGAAAATTACATATTTCAGCATTATCGCCACATCACTTTTCATTGTGTTTTAAGTTCTTATGATGTTTTTGCCTTTAGTATCAGAACTTTTAGATAACCTTTTTGATCATTGGGTAATGGCAACAACCGGGTCACCCTTTTGGGAGTACAATGTGACAGGGCGGAATGCTGTGATGGGTGCCTTTGGCATCGTTCATATATTTCAATGAACTAGCACTATAAATTCGGCATCAGATCCGCGCTATCAAAAGGAGGCAAGTACTCCAACATACCCTGTCTCCAGCACACACACAAACATGCACGCTTACACAAGACACATGGAGGCACGTCCTCTAAATCAAATTACCTTAGCTGTTAATAGGACGTTAAACTCTATAAAACAAAAAACAAAGCCCTTTTTTGTCATTGATTTAACAGTTTGAAGGCTCGACAACAGCGTTACAGCATATGTGTGTTGTAGCTCCATGTGTGAGACATGATACGCTAAGCTTTGTACAAAACGTCAATCGGTTTCGTCTTAGGGACATTGTATCGCCATAAACCTTTTTAAATTCAAAATTAGCATAGAACAGAGGGGTTAAATAGATAAATCCCAGATAAAACCCGCTCCTGTTGACTTGGCAAAATGATATGATTCCTCCGAAGCTAACCTTTTGGCAAAAAAATAAAAAAATGTTGGGCAAACGTCAGTGACTAAAGTTCAGCGCTAGCACTTACCTATGTAACGTCACGATTTTGTCCTCGTTCACCTTTTCCTACACCTGGTTATATGAATGCGACCATTACCACCGCGTAATGGTATGAAGCCGTTCCCAGATGTAGCCATTGGCATCACCGACTATTTAATGGTGTCGCTTTTATATAGTAATTAGACAAATAAAAGTTGACAATTATTCAGGGAGCACCTCTCCATGCCACGTGATCCAAGTGTCGCCGTTTGGTAATGCCATGCATGTACTAGTTGACTAGGCAAGAATGTTGTCTTACCTGCGGTAAAGCCAATGCGTACGATGTTAAAGAGGCATATTACAATGGAAACAGACAGAACAATCTCACGCAAAGAAATGTCATGAATGCAATGTTCCACGTAAATCTTTTCGCTCATTTCTCTTCATATTAACAATGCTTATGTTCGCCCTGTAGAATATTTCATACAGATATCTGAGCGCCATTCATATATGAAACACGTTCTTTCAACTTATATGAATCACTCTTGTTGGCCCGGATGTTAGCGCGTGGGTTGGGGGTCTCAGTGAGAAAAGAAACTGGAGTGCCCGGAGAAAACTCACATGGTCGTGCAGTTGACCCCATACCTGTATACGTCCGATAGGAGAATCGAACCCCGGTCGCTTTTTTTAACAGCATATGCGCTGTCCAATGCGCCACCCGACCTCCCTTAGAGCCATTTCAAATATATCCAATCATTTTTTAATAATAAAATCAGTTCTCTTTTGAAACATCGCTACGCTATAATTTATTAAAGTATTGTTTTAAAAGATTGACAGCTGAGATATGAGTAAATCTGTATAAGCTAGGAAACGTGTGATATTGTATGAAGTTAGATATGAGTGGTTTGTTTAAGCTGAGATATGAGTCGTACTGTATAAGCTGAGATATGTGTGGTACTGTATAAGCTGAGATATGAGTGGAAATGAATAAGCTGAGATATGAGCGGTACTGTATAAGCTGATATATGAGTGGTACTGTATCAGCTGGGATATAAGTGGTACTGTATAAGCTGGGATATACTTGGTACTGTAAAAGTTGAGATATAGGTTGTACTGTATAAGCTGATATGTGTGGTACTGTATAAGCTGAGATATTAGTAGTACTGTATAAGCTGAGATATAGGTTGTACTAGATAAGCTGAGATATGTGTGATACTGTATAAGCTGAGTTATGAGTGGTACTGTATAAGTTGAGATATGTGTGGTACCGTATAAGCTGATATATAGGTTGTACTAGATAAGCTGAGATATGTGTGATACTGTATAAGCTGAGTTATGAGTGGTACTGTATAAGTTGAGATATGTGTGGTACTGTATAAGCTGAGATATGTGTAGTACTGTATAGGCTGAGTTATGGGTGGTACTTTATAAGCTGAGATATGAGTTGTACTGTATAAGTTGAGATATGGGTGGTACTGTTTAAGCTGAGATATGAGTGGTACTGTATAAGCTGAGATGTGTGTGGTACATGTACTGTATAAGTTGAGATATGAGTGGTACTGTATAAGCTGAGATGTGTGTGGTACATGTACTGTATAAGTTGAGATATGAGTGTTACTGTATAAGTTGAGATATGGATAGTACTGTATAAGCTGAGATATGAGTGGTACTGTATAAGTTGAGATATGGATAGTACTGTATAAGCTGAGATATGAGTGGTACTGTATAAGCTGAAATATGAGTGGTACTGTATAAGCTAAGATATGAGTGGTACTGTATAAGCTGAGATATGAGTGTTACTGTATAAGCTGAAATATGAGTGGTACTGTATAAGCTAAGATATGAGTGGTACTGTATAAGCTGAGATATGAGTGGTACTGTATAAGCTGTGATAAGTGTGGTACTGTTTAGGCTGAGTTATGTGTGGTACTTTATAAGCTGAGATATGAGTGGTACTGTATAAGCTAATATATGAGTGGTACTGTATAAGCTGAGATATGAGTCGTTCTGTATAAGCTGAGATATGTGTGGTACTGTATAAGCTGAGATATGTGTGGTACGGTATAAGCTGATATATGAGTGGTACTGTACAGTATAAGCTGAGATATGTGTAGTACTGTATCAGCTGGGATATAAGTGGTACTGTATAAGTTGAGATATACGTGGTACTGTATCAGCTGAGATATACGTGGTACTGTATAAGCTGAGATTTGTGTGGTACTGTATAAGATCAGATATGAGTGGTACTGTATAAGCTGAGATATGAGTCGTACTGTATAAGCTGAGATATAGGCTGTACTGTATAAACTGAGGTATAGGTAATAGTGTATCAGCTGAGACATGAGTGGTACTGTATAAGCTGAGACATGAGTGGTATTGTATAAGCTGAGATATGAGTGGTACTGTATAAGCTGAGATATGGATGGTTTATTTAAGCTGAGATATGAATGGTACTGTATAAGCTGAGATATGTTTGGTACTGTATAAGCCGAGATATGTGTGGTACTGTATAAGCTGAGACATGAGTGGTACTGTATAAGCTGAGACATGAGTGGTACTGTATAAGCGGAGATATGAGTGGTACTGTATAAGCTGAGATATGAATGGTTTGTTTAAGCTGAGATATGAGTAGTACTGTATAAGCTGAAGTATAGGTTGTATTGTATAAGCTGGGATATAAGTGGTACTTTATAAGCTGAGATATGAGTGGTACTGTATAAGCTGAGATATGAGTGGTACTGTATAAGCTGAGATATGAGTAGTACTGTATAAGCTGAAGGATAGGTTGTACTGTATAAGCTGATATGTGTGGTACTGTATAAGCTGAGATATGAGTGGTACTGTATAAGGTGAGATATACGTGGTACTGTATCAGCTGAGATATACGTGGTACTGTATCAGCTGAGATATGAGTGGTACTGTATCAGCTGAAGTATAGGTTGTACTTTATAAGCTGAGATATAAGTGGTACTTTATAAGCTGAGGTAAAGGTGGTACTGTATAAGCTGATATATAGGTTGTACTTTATAAGCTGAGATATGTGTGTTACTGTATACGATTTGTAAACACTTATTTTTTTATGCAATCCTTTCTGTTCGTACAACAAGTACATCGGTATGACAGTAAGTGTACGTGGAAGCTATATGTCAACACACAGTGTTTTGAGAAATACTGGGCAAGTTTTGTGGTCGCTATCTTGATTTTATTTGGAAAACATCTACTTTATTACTTACGTCGTATAAAGGTCCCTTGCGTGAGAGCAAACATCGGCCGTCGATATCAACTCCTTGACTTTGGCTTACAGTGTGTACTGTTCGCTTAAGCGCACAAAGCAGCCTACAGTTTGCACTTTCATATTTTTCCTGCGATCATATATTGGCATATGGCGTGAAAAACACATAGGCGGCCTATTCTTTGCACTTTTCGCCTGCGATCATACGTATGCCTGTGGTGTGAAAAAACATGGCAGCCTACAGTTTGCACTCTCTGCCTGAGATCAAACATCGACCTATGGCGGGAAAACACGCAAACAGCCTATGGTTTGCACTTTTCGCCTCATTTTATTAATTAGAGCAGAATTTCGATTTCGCCTTACGTAGGTCCTAACGATACGAGTGATATATGGCATATATCACGTTCAGGCGATAATATTTCTTCCACAGCTATTTATCATCATTGTGGTCTTCAGTGATGTAAAACATTACAGAAAATTTAAGAATGTTCACAAAGAGATTATTCCTGCTCTTTAACATTAGACATAGCGTGTTAACAACTTAATTGAGTGTAGAATATGTTATATACATATATCGATAGAGTGTATTTAAAACCTCATACACTGCAAACTAAACATTCACGTACAGTGTAGCTTTTATTAAGAATAATCTATTTACAGTGATAAACATTCAAATCCTGTTTGACATGAAACACCCATCTTAGATTTCTACTGAACAATGCATCAATATTTCGATCATATCGCTATTCGGCTTTATGTATGCCATCAGAACGAGGACTGGCTTTCATCTATACAGACGCTTGCATTGTTAACTCGATCATATTACGCGCAAATTAGTATCATCACTACATGTGGTGTAATGTTCGTACACACAAAAGTGCAATACAATATAAATATGAGCTAATGTGGTGTGATATCTTGCAGATAACTATTGTATAATTGTTACGAAATGAAGTTCCTTTTGAACATTTTGCACTTTTAGAGTGAACGGTATTTACAACAGAAGTTATGTTTCAAACGGCTATGCTCGTTATAGGTATGAAAAAATGGATGATGTGATTGATCAGTAAGAAAATAAGTAAACGAAATCAATGACAGCAACTAGTACTTTGATTATAATTCGATAACGTTCAGTAACGTGAAACTAAGCAGTCATATTGTGTCTTTGGCATATATTTTACAAATTAAAACCATTCATAAAATACGTGTATAGAAAAGGGTTGAGAAACTCGTCCCTAACTTATTTGTCTATTTATTTATTTTTTTGATCAGCTTAATCTTTTTAATTAAGTCGGATAATAGTAATAAATAATATTGCATTGCAACATCAAAGAAGGAAGCCATTTAACTGTCACTAATGGTCTGGTCGACACCATCCGAGAAGCTTATGATCGTGACTATAGCAGATGGCTGTGTTAAGTACAGCTGCCGCATGGCGGACAGGACGAAACAAGGACGTGGCCATTTTGATCGAAAAGTGCGTTCACATTTAAAATGTTCTCGGAACAACATTAAATGAGTTTAACATTTCATGATTACAGCTTTATAATTCAATTGTATTTCAATATCGCGTTCAGACGTTCTACATTTATAATTGGACAGACTTTCTGAAGAATAAATCCACCTTTGGTTCGTTCTTTTGGACCTTTTGACATTCAATAACCCGCGTTCATTGCATTACCAGACACGTCATCGCTCCAACATCCCCCCACCCCC